>NC_079499.1:23662728-23764462 GCF_030052815.1 Hevea brasiliensis | reverse complement strand
GGTATTGGCGAGACGAGCCTCATACAAAGGAATCTAGGTGGATGGCGTCAATGGATGGTTCATCGGTGATTCTTGACCTCTGTCCGGATTTTGATGACGGTTTAGTGAAGACATCTGTGATTCTGGGACCAATTTCATTTTCCCGATTTTACGGTCAAATCTCGATCCAAGTCTATTCCTCATCGAGAATCACCCATCCATAGGCGTCCTCCTCCTAACCAGTCCACAGCGGCCTATCTTACGGATGGCGGTATAGGTTCAACGATTCCTTGTAATGCGGTGCCTAAACCCTTGCCCTCTTAGTACCCATTTCTTGACATTACTTTGGCTACCATAGCCATAGCCCCTTCATTTACACTACTTGTAATTCGGGCCTAAAGAGCTTTCCAACGACTCCTCGGCTTCCACATAGGGAAGTGATTGTGGCTTAGTGACGAATGGCTTCTTCCCCTCTCACGGTGATGATTTTGCCGTCCATGATGTATTTTATCTTACGATGCAGGTTGAAGGAATGACATTCGCTAAATGGATCCATGGCACGCCGTGACATAGTGTAAGTGGTTCAATGTTCATCACTTAAAACATGACATTGAAGGTGCGCGCCAATTTGGGCGGCGGTCGATATCTCCCAACACTTCTCTCCTTGTACGTCAAAGGCTCTTACCAACATAGCACTTTGGCGTATATTGATTGATCGGCCGGTAGCCTTGCCAAGGTAGCACTAGCGATACATTGAGGGTGATCCATTATCAATAAAGACCTTAGCAATTATACAACCTTTACATTTCACTATCACATGTAGGCTTTGGTATGCGTTAGGCTGCGGATCTATTCCTCCTCGAGAAAAGGTAACAAAGCGGATGCTGGATTTGTCTCACTATTTTCTCAAATTGCCCGGTGTGATGTCGGGGTTCCAAAGGCTGATCCGGGATTTTCTGCGGGGCTTGGTGGTGCACCTCGAGCTCAAAATCGTGATAACGGAGAAATTTGGGCAGTGTCTTTCTCATTTGTTCCACCACATCATACTCACTCTGCTTCATTATTTGGAGATATGGCTCCTCCTCTTCTTTGGGCTCAGTGGGTTCTACATCCCTGTTTTCTCATCCTCTGTACTCTCTTTGTAATTCTCCCATTTTTACTTTCCCTTTCTTCTTTTCTTTCTCTTCGTTCCGTAACATCTCCCACTTGAGTTATAAACTCGACTTCTTGCTCAGTGGGGAGGATTTTGTAGCGATGGTAGGGATTAGTTTGGGAGTAAGTTCTTTGGTGGGTCAACATAAGTCATCTGAAATGCTCATGGGGGGTGAAGCATGGTTTTGGAGGTGCCGGGGGTGTAGCAAGATTAGGAGCTGACGTACTGCTTGATGCTCCTTGGGTGAAAACTTGGAAGTTATAATTCCAAGGTATGGCATGAGTATTTGTGACTGGGAGCTGAGGTGGGGTTCGGATAATTATTCGGTGGTGAGGGCATTGGGGCATTGGGGACAGAGAAGGTTAATCTAGGATTGGGGTAAAGTATTTTGGCCAAACACAGCGGTATTTACTTCGCCCTCCACTTTTGATCTCCTTTGGCATCTTAAAATTTTAAGGAATGACAAATTAACCTCTTGCCGGAATCCCTCACAGTCTCGTAGCTCATGATCAGCTGCCCCTCCATGGTAAGGACATCCCGTACCTTTTTCTGATTCCGATACCTGAGGGCAAAGGTAACCTTCCCTCGTTGCCATGGCAAAAATTTCCTCAAGGTGAGGAATTAGCTCTTCTACCTCTGGTGCCAACCTCTCTCCATCTGGTTCTATCATATTTACTCCATTGCGCATTATGATTGGGCAGCGGGTTTGAAATAACATTGGGGAGGAACCATTTCCTCAATCTTCAACCACCCATTTCGGATTAAAGTGTGCACTCTCCCTCTGAGTGCCATGATTATCGGTTGAATGCCCTTGTGCCCCCATGATATTCTAGCAGGCGGTGGCATCATACCACAGGGTATGGTGGCTAAATTAGTCTAGGGGTGGTACAATTTGGTTTATACAGGCAGGTATCGGTATATTTCAGCGAGTGGGAGGGGAAGAGGTGGATCGGGGTTTCTTGGTGATGCAGGATTATTTTATGGTGAGTGCAGGTTGAGTAGGTGGAGGAGGAGGTCTAGGTTGGTAATTTGTAGGCGGTGGGTATTGCGGCGGGTGTGGATAATTTGGGAAAGGAAGTGGAATGTTACGCATTTGTTTGGCCATGAGGAGGATATGGCGGTAGTTATTTTGAGGAGTGGGAATAATTATTCCTAACGGGTGATGGAATGCACATCACCCTCCTTCTTCTTGCCAAAGTGTGGTCTTCTTCGCGAGGTTCTCGGTCAACTCCTGCGGCCGTCCCATCCTTAAATTAGCTTCTATCCTTTCACGGCTTGGATGATGTCGGAGAAGCTGTTGAAGGTATTCCCAATCATCGAGTTGAAGTAAAGAGCCTTGGTGTTTCGATGAATAGGAGCGAGTTCATTGTCGGTCACAGGAGGATATAAATCTGCAGCCTTCTCTCTCCATCTTTGGGCATACTCTTTGAAGCTTTCCTGTCCCTTTGCACCAAATTTTGGAGATCTCTCCTTGTAGAGCCACATCGCAGATTGAACTTATCTTTGCTTTAAGAAAGCGTCGGCTAAATCCTTCCGAGGCCTTGATTTGCTCCTATCAGCTGTATGCACCATCTGAGTTGCTCTGAGAGGCTCTCATGAAAGAAGTGGATGAGATGCGGTCATCTTCTGTTAAAGCGGACATTTTGGCAATGTAGGTTGCCAAGTGAATCTGAGATCTGAGTTCGGTATACTTGTGAAATCCGGGACTTTGAATTTGGGTGGCACCACCACATCTGGCACTAATCTTAGTGACGCCACATCAACTGAACCATACATGTTCAGTCCCTCTATTGCTCTCAATCTTTCCTCTAGAGCAGACAGCTTCTTGTTTTCCCTGGCCTTACTTTCTCCTCCTACTGCAAAGATACTCCCAGTGGGAAATGAGGGTGGAGTGAGCAGGAGGGATTACTATTGAAGGGTATGGGTCCGCATTTGAGATGGTGGGTAATGGGAGAAAGGTAGGTCATTATTTATGGTAGCTGGGTTGACAGTGACTGTCAAATCCGGGATAAGTGACTGAAAGGTGAAAGAGGTTGAAGCTTGGTGAGGATCCATTGTTGTAGGTGGTGGGGGAGGTAATGGTAGGTTAGGTTCTGAAGTGGGTTTATTTTGGGACATCTCCTCATTAGTCTCATAAGTTACGAGACACGATCCTTCAATTGAAACCTGTCCTTGTAGGTTACTGTACTTGTTCTGATCTTTCATTATCTTCTTTGTTCGGGATCACTGTTAAGTACACTCGCTTAAATTTGAGCAGGTGTGCTTAGTCGGACTTGCCTTGTTTGAAGCAATGTTTGATTTTCTGTGGGGTAAATAAATAAAATCTTTTAGTGAATTTTGAATTTCGTAAAATACTAAAGGTCCTGGTTCGGACAAAGGATACAGTGGCATTTGGGAGCCAAAATCAAATCTGCAGAAGGATGGTTGCCTCAATTTTATCATGGCATCATTCGATAGTCATTTGTGAGCAATGGATTGAATGTGCGTTTATGATACCTGTCCATATAACACATCCAATTTTTAGCATAACCCTGGCGAGGGGGTTCCTACGGGAGTTATACTATTCATTCACAATTTTGCTAAACAATGGCCCAAAAATCATTCTATTAACTGAATAATTCGTATCTGACATTCTTTACAACGGCCTAGGCTCGAGGAGGTTCTTTATAATGAGATGACATTTTACGAGATACTCATATAACCTTTCTTCTTATGCGGGTCGAACACTTTGAGCATACTCGGATTCGTAAGAGTTCTTGTTTTCCACTGTGCTATCGTCCTCTCTAGTGGTCAACATTCTCTTTCACTCTGATAGAGAAACGATTTGTCTTTCTTTTTCCTTCCTTTCTTTAGCACATTCCTTGAATATCGTTAATGGCGGTGCTTGTTCCTTGATTCAAGCTTCTTCTTTTTATTTTCTTGTTTATGCTCTTCTCAGTATCTCTTGGTATTTCATTTTTTCCTGGAGCTTGTTGTTAGTGCTTCTACTTCTTTTAATACGACTTAGGCGAACTTCTTTGTTTTCCCAGTGCCTCTTGCTCTTCGAAATCCATCTTTTCGACCCTTCCCTCTTCCCTGAGCTTTCTCACTTTTCTTTTAAGGTTCTGTTGTTGATCTTCTAACTGCTTTATTTGTTCTTGCAGTTGCGAGTTTTCAACGTTTGCCCTCTGTAGTGAGTCAGCTAGATGATTATTATCTTCTTCCAATAGTGTATTTAGCGAGGTTCTTTGTCTTCAAATTCTGTGATTAAGTGTCCTAGGTTCCTGTCAACCCTCCATTTAAGATAATCGTCCGTGGCACTTGGGCCTTTGGGCGACCTCTCCATCAGAGTGATGTTTTCCCAAGATTTGCGAGCTATTTTTAACCCATCCTCTTCCTTGAGCTCATGGTAAAAATGACTCTGGTGGTATTCTTCAGCGTTGATCCTGAACTGTGTCGAGCCAAATTGTCTCATTACTAAGGCTGGAGTGTAACTTGTGTACCCAGTCACTCCGATTAGGGATACTGATTGATTGTTCCCCGTGCTGATTAAGATGGATTGACTTGACGTCCACAATTTCTTCCAACAATAGTTATGGCTATTGAAGCTCAAAATCCGTCCCTGCCACTGCGACTCATCCTTCGGACTGATTACCAATCGGTCATTTCTCGATGAGAGGTGATCAAGATACCAAGTTAGTCCCTTCGTCTCCACCGGACACATATGACTAATAATCCAGAGTTGCAACAGCTGAGAACAACACTTAATGGACCCCTTGCCTTGCTGTCTACAATAAGTGAGGGTTAAGAAAGTCTCGGCAAGTATTGCTGGTACTGGATTGATTTTCTACTTCTCTACTGCCCAGAACATTTCCACAACACCGCAGGTTATGATTCCGGAAGGTCCGGGGAACAAAATCAGGCCATAGATTGCTAAAGCGAGCACTAGTGAAGCTTGATCCCACTGTTCATCTCGGATGTATTGGTCGAACCATTTCTTGAGATAAGTCCAATACCACCCATGAGTGTTTCCTTTGACAGTTTCTCTCGCCTTTGCTTCTTCTAGTGGAATCCCTAGCACATGTGCGAACCGTTTCCAAGTCTGCCTATGTTCGAGGTGTAGATAAATTCGATTTTGCACCGTATAAGGAATTTCTAGCAATGCTTGGTATTCTTCTATAGTGGGAACAATATCGATATCGTTGAAAGAGAATACTCCAAACTTAGGGTTCCAAACTGGCAACATGGCCTTTAGTGCGGGACTTGAACTTTAACTTGCATTCTTGTTGCAATTCTCCCATATTTCTTCTCAAATTGTGCTTTGACATGATCGAGCGACTTCCAACCATCGGCGGACCACCGAAACTATTCATTCGACCTCAATCTTGCTCAAGTCCATTGGAGGTAATGAGCGATATCGTTACGTAGAAGTCTTGAATTATTTTTGGGCCACGGTTTAGCATTTTGTTCTGATTTAAGAACTTCTTCTGCCGACTGACCCGATGATGCCATGTTAAAATGATGCTTATCCTTTTACATACCTTATTTTGATAATGCCTGCAAGAAAAACTTATTAGCAGGATAAATTAAGGTAATCTCGAATTATACTGTTGACAGAGTGATACCTACACATTTATCAAAGTAGGAAAATGTGTGGGTTTTCTTGTGATATGATTCAAGATTACCCTTAAAAATAAGAACAAAATAACATAAACAGAATAGTGTAAGAGTAAGTATGCCCCTTTTGTCTTAAAGTAAAGGCAAGTCAGAATACCGGCTAGGTGCTACCTAATTGGACAGTTCTATCCTATATGGTAGCTTGCTACGGCTTTCAACTATCGTGAGAGTTTAGCTCAGGGTCTAATTTTTTAAAAGCCACGAGTTCCCAAATTACCCCTCATAAGCGGTGAGCCCCATTCTATCCCCATGATATTGTCGGAAAATTCCACGGATATCACGATGAATAGAACAAGTTTCAATTTGAGCGAAGCCTTCACGGATACTAACGGGTAAAACCCACTGCACCGCTACATGACTCCCTCCTACTTTCCTAAAAGGGTAAGAAAGCCGGGTATAGAAAGGTGAAGTGTGTGAGGACATTGTGTGAGTGTTCGGTGTGTGAAGGGACACCTTTACCTCTTCCCAATTCGAGGATTTTATTTTTCCTTTTTTTCTTTTAAGCAAAAGAGCGTGGAAAGTAAACAAGCAAGGACAAGCAAAATGGTTAGCGGAGATAACAATAATTAATATATAGAATTTCGGAGTGAGCCCATCTAACTATGATTTGATCACAAAATTAGATCTACTTTTGGACCTCTAGGCCAGGTTTAGTTTATAGTATCCCGATTGGAGTCGCCAAGGTATGCAAGGTGTTTTGCGGTCGCCTGACGAACACTCACCGAAGTGGAAAAGTGAGAGTCGCCACTTTAATTTTGAGAAATTAAAGAAAACCATTTGTGAAAGCAAGTTAAAATGAAACCACTTCAAAAGCAGAGATTCTAGGTTGGGGTCCATGAGCGGGTGGGGAAGGTGTTAGGCACCCCACCTCGTCCCTCAACGAGGGTAGCGATTAACTTCACGTTCTTCATAGTTAGGAGGGCTTGAATAGAAATGTTAATCCTTTTGACCGAAAGGAATGTTTGATTTTCACTAATCAGGATTACCCAAATACATAAGTAAATGAGACAACCTTAGTGAGTTCTTTGTGCGTATTTTATTTGAGGATCTTCTTACTATTTTGTTAAAATTTAATTTGGAAGTCGGATAAGAACTCTCCTCCGATCTCCTATAAATATTGGTTCAAGTTTTTAGCTTGAGGATCGGATAAGAACTCTCCTCCGATCTCCTATAAATATTTATTAAAAAATTTTGGGTTGAGAATCGGATAAGAACTCTCCTCCGATCTCTTTTAAATATTGGTTCAAGTTTTTAGCTTGATGATCGGATAAGAACTCTCCTCCGATCTCTTTTAAATATTGGTTAAAATTTTAAGCTTGAGGATCGGATAAGAACTCTCCTCCGACCTCTATTAAACATTTATTAAAATTCTGGGGGAGGATCGGATAAGAACTCTCCTCCGACCTCTATTAAACATTTAAATGGTGACCGGGTAAGGACTTTTCCGATCTCTCAAGGTTTAATTACAGCTACGCATCATAAGAACCTGAGACTAAGAGTTTCAGCATTCAAAGATGCCAAGGGTCGAAATAAGGCTTCTTTTAACTGGTTGGTATCTTGTGACCAGACAAAGGATGCCAGACTAAATTTTAGATCTCTATGTAATTACCTTACCAATACCTTTTTATACATAATCCGTCTGTTTATTTACGAAATTTAGTTTCATTACGCTTTATGACGTCATCTTTGGATCACCTTCTATGTTAGCCTAGTGATGCAACTCTATTATTTTCTTGACGTATTATTGGGCTTTCTATTTTAAAGAAGCACTTAAGACACGACTACCTACATTTCTTGAACTACTTATACGCTACTTGAGATGAGGACTTTCGCATTTAGAAGTAGCAAAGCTTAACAAAAGGAATGGACCAGTTGACAAAAAAAGTAAACTTCGAGAATAACCTTCATTACACCATATAAACTTGGTGATGATTACGAACATAAAAGTAAAGGGAATCGTAAAATAGAAAGAGCTTTTAGTGAAAGCAGAGATATAAACACTCACTGTGAGGAGCCGAATCTACTAAACTAATCACGAGCGTAATAGGGCACAAGTGTTTAGCTTGAAGGTGAAACTCTCCTAGAAGCGAAGGATGCTTAGCTAAGCACAATCAAGTTTAAACAAGCAAGTTGAGCTTGGGAAATAAGAATGGAAACAAAGATGACAAAGAATGAAAATAAGGCGTCACGGGATAATGAAAGAACTGAAAATGGAGAGTTCAGTATTTCAAGAATCCTTTCGCAAGAAAACACTTGGAAACTGGTTTCAAAAGTTTTCCTTATCAAAAACTTAAAAATAGCAGAGTAACGAATTGAATTAAATTTCAGAGTTCTTCCACTATAGTAACTATTTCTCCTTTTTTTGCCCCTTTTTTTGAACCGTTTTCATGCAAGTATTTATAGGAACCGGGTGCTCCCCATGAAGGGTCCGGATCGATTTTGAGGGAGATGGAGGGTCAGGATTTCGAAGGACATGATCTGAGGCTCAGGAATTAAAGAGGATCAGAACGGATGGCTGAGATCCCCTTGAGAATATTTTTCATTTTCTTCTTCTAATCAGCGGTCCCAAATTCTCTTGTCAGGGTGATCAGAAATTTTGGGAGTGAAAGGCGCCGATCTTATCGTTTTCTTCTTGATCCGAGGGCTCTGAGCTCGTCCTTACAAGTAGGATCTCGGTGGAGATTAGGATGTCTGTGACGTCTGACGTACTCGGTGCATGTCAGAAATGCGGGCGATTCTGGGGCGTGCAGTTGAGATTTCTCCTGCAACGCTTTAACTACCTCTGCTCTGATTATGACGATAATTGCCAGGAGCTATCTTATTCTTTTTGTCTCCCGACCTCCCCTCTTTTCCGATCTTTTCAACGTGATCCTTTTTCGATCTCTCATCTGGTTCCTCTCTTCCGATCTTTCGACACGCTCTCTTCTACCGATCCTTCGACACGCTCTCTTCTACCGATCTTTACCACACCAGTCTTCCTTTTTATCGGGTTCGGTCCAGTCAAAGCCTTTATTTCCCTTAATTCTCAAGGCGTCCGCTTCTTTTTCTGCTTAGAATAAATGCTCAAATTTTCCTATATATATACCTTCAATCGAAAGCCCTACTTCACTTGACTTTCTCCCATATTCTCCTCATTTCCTTGTTCTAGCTGCTCCGGCAACAATTCCGGCCATGGTAATCACTTTTGATTTTTTTCTGACCATTTTCTTCGTGTCCCGACTGAAAATTTACGACCCCGGTGATCGGGATGTAATGATATCCTTATTTGATGACAGTGAGAGAACTGGACTAATTTCTCGATTAAGATCGAAAATATCGATCATACCGATCTCGAATTACTGTGCCAATATAATTGGCGATCCAATTTCGGGCGAGAAGACTACTAACATTCCCTTCAACCTCGGTGATTGCCCGCTGATTTTCATTTGGCTCCTCACCATATTGGGCATCCCAACTACAGCTCAGTTCTGGTCGATGACAATAGAAATGACTCTACATCCTCATGAGAGTCATAGTCACCCCATCTAAGCTGTACATCTATCCAACGGCCGGTCTCCTGATCAGACACATCTTTTGACTCAGCCACAAGACTAGGCTTTGACATGGGCCTTCGCTAGATAGGAAGTGATGCCGGTCTCCAGAGATCGACCAAATAATGTAACTTGCCTTTTAATGTAATCTGATCTCTAGAGATCGCCCAAATGATGTAATTCAACTTTTGTGTAATCCCGATCTCTGAAGATCGCCCAAATGATATGTCGACCTTTTGAAATAAAATTTCATTTTGACCACTATCATTTTATTATTATTACATTGATTATTTTTCCGATCTCGATGTGATTATCCGATCTAATTCTTCATTTGAATGACACTTATCAATCCATAATTCAAAATACCTTAATCGCGCTCTATAATTAGCGATCTCTTCATAGAATCTTGGGAATATTCGCGAGGCGTGTCGGAGAAGAGTGGCGAGTCTGCTATCCGATGCATTACGGAACATCGTGAGCATTAAATGCTCGGATGAGTATAAATAGGGGTGAGGTTAGCGATTGCTCCTTTATGTCATTTTAATCTCTACAAACAACTTCCGAATTCTCTCGTTTTCTCAAGTTTCCTCAGACACGATCAAGCTCATAAGGGTTTTGATCTTTCTTTTAGTTTAAACTTTGTTTCCTTTGAAAATGAGCGGTCTTGAGGGTCAAAGAGTGGTAAGCCCCCTTCCATTCAATTCGTGGTCATCAGGTGAGGTAGAGGTAGTCGGACCAAGCGTGCGACTGAACTTCCTAGGGTCTCGCTCCGGCTCGGGACAACCAGCATCATCAAGGCATGTGCCTTCTTCGGGAGGAAAATCTTCCCATGGGCGAGTTACCATCGATCCTTCAAGAAAGCGATCTGCGAT
The DNA here is from genome assembly GCF_030052815.1 of Hevea brasiliensis. NCBI lineage: Eukaryota > Viridiplantae > Streptophyta > Magnoliopsida > Malpighiales > Euphorbiaceae > Hevea > Hevea brasiliensis. The sequence continues at coordinate 23,754,272 of NC_079499.1, read as the reverse complement.
CATTCACCGAGTACAACATTGAGCCTGATTCATACGAACTCATCCGATGTCACGGCGATCACCGAGCCGATCATTTCTTCGAAGAGAACGACATGATTATAGTATATGAAGAACAGTTGAAAGCCGGGCTGCGGTTCCCCCTTAATGACTTCTTCAAGGAAGTCTTAAAATTTCACCAAGTGTGCATAGCCCAAGTCCACCCGAACTCGTGGCGGATCTTAGTAGCCTTAGGGCCTCTGCGGAGCTAAGGGATTCCGTCCTACGGCTAAGGTATTTGCTGAACTGCATAGATTAACTCGTCGAAAGGACGACGAGTACTGGTTCTTCCAGGCGAAGCCACATTGCGGGCTTTTCACCGATCTGCCCTCCTCCCTGAAGAATTGGAAGAACCGCTTTTTTATCCTGAGGAGCAAAATTCCGAACAGCTTTGAGGGTTTCCTCGTGGCCAGCTACACCAAGGCCCCTTAATTTGAGCGTCTCGTCTTGAATAGAGAGGAAGGCGATGGTGATGGAGTGAAAGAACGAGCGTCCGGGAGAAGTTCTCTTGTTTGGATGCGATGTTGCGGCGCATCAACTGGACAATGGAATTGATTACTGGCAAAGATCGGGGGCTTCAGCTCTCTGATCTCGGCATCAATATTTTCTTTTTCTCAAACCTTTGGACCTTAGCGATCTCACTGACCTCTTCTCTGTGCAGGTATGGCAAGCGGTGAAGCTTCCAAGGAGAACCGGAAACGAAAGAGGGAGATCTCCCGTGAAGTTCAGGAAATGAAGCGTGCTGAAGAAATGCAGACACCCAGGCATGAGCCAGGGGAAATTCAGGGAGGTTCGTCTTAACCTTTTGGGCCTCCGGTTATAGAAGTGGTCCAATCTCCTCCTCGTCGAGAAGAGCGCCTCCACCTCCTTGATTGCTCCAAGTGTGGAAGGGGTCCTTCCTAACCTCTGTAAGGGCCCTTTCATTGTGCCCACGTGCTGATCCACTCGTTGGAGAAAAACCGTACGGTTCGAGAGAACCCTGGTTTCCCCAAGGTCTTGGCGTCCTCCATCTGTCTTCGAGAAGATCGGGATAGGCTGTCTCCGGATAACCTTGATGATATCTTGACAAGATCTATGAGCCTGAACGTGGAGTGTTTGGTGAACCAGCACATGGTCTGGCAGAAGGCTCATCGCCTGGGTAAGGAAGTCGAGAGGATGAATCATGAGATGTCTTCTCTCCGATCCCAACTTGCGTCCGCTCAGGACTATATATCTCAAGTTGAGGGGTGAATGAAGTTCTATGAGGACAAGTTGGCCGAGCAAGCTCATGTTCTGGCCGAGCGAGATCGTGTTCTCAAGGGGGTTCAGGCGCTCCGAGCTGATGAAGCTGCTCAAGTCGCTCATCTTGCTGAGGAGCTCAAGGCGAAAGAAGAAGAAATGGTGACCAGAGTGGCCGGCGCTTATGTGAATGCTCACAGAGATCTCCTAGTTGAGTTCAAGAAGCGTTATCCTGAGGAGGACTTCTCCTGGATGGCCAACCTGGCTCCAGAGGAAGAAGGTGAGGATAGCGAAGAGGAGGCTTAAGGTGAGAGGGAAAATGAACATGTAGTTCCGGCTGGGGGCGATCCCCCAGCCGAATGACTTGTATAAATTTGAAATGAAATGAAATGAAAGTTCCCCTTTTGTTCGATGATTGATTGTGATCGGAAAGTTTATAAATTGTGTAAGCACTTGATTGCTTGAACATATTAGCATGACAACTGAAAATGATTTTTAATCTAAGTATAGGAGATCGGAAAACATAAAATGCATGAGATCAGTTACGAAACGGGACTTAATTAAAATTAGAAATTTGGCTTCGAACACTTAAGATCGGGATCATCTATAAACCGAGTCGAAACCTTTATCATTCTCAAATTTTTAAAAGAGAGATCGGCCAATAAGACTGGTGGTAAGAGGATTCAATCTCGTTTGGCAAGTGAGATCGGGAATATAATTAGCTGATCAGGGGACTTGGCAATTAGCTTAAGAGATCGGTGGGAACTCTATATGATATGAGGACTTGGTATTTATTCGAGTCTTTTGAGGAGAGATTGGGAATGTGAGTTGCTGATTAAGCGAGTTTGGGATCGGCTTGAGTTTATTGATTACGAGGATCGGCCAAAATATGGTGTCGACATTTTCACATCATTCAATCTTTTGGCCATCACAATTGAGAATTAAATCTTGTTTCTACGATTTTCAACAACTTCAATTTGGAGTACCTATTGAAAATTTGAAAACATAAACCAAATTAGGAAAGGAAATGATTAAAAAATTTTAAAAATTAAAAGTAGCATAATTTACCTACAAAATTGCCAATGCCATGCCATGATTCACGATGAAATTCCTTATCTCTTGGATGTCATTCAATAATTCTTTAATCCATTTGCATTGAAAATAATGAAGTGATTTTCAGCTGGTTCACACACGCTTTTGAAAGCCAAATTCAAGTTGTGCACTACACATGGAGTCAAAGATATGAGGATATTTTGTTTCAATGATCATACCAATAGATTTGAAATTTGTAGCATTATCGATCACGATCTGCACCACATTTCTAAACCTATTTGCTCTACCACTCTAATGAATAATTTTGCCACATATTCAACATCTTTGATGTTGCCAATAATATCAATTGCTTTCATAAATATTGGCCTGAAATAGATGCTACCATAATATTAATTAGTAGACACTTCTGCTCATCACCCCATCCATCAAAACAAATAGAAGCCCCTTTATTTTTCCAAGAATCCATAATTGGCTGAAGTTATCTATCCATAGGCTCTCTCCTGGGCAAGTAATGTGGTTCAGAAGTCTATTGTATGTTGGAGGCACATAACCACTGAAACTGGCATTGCTCAATATTTGACCATATTTTCTAAAATGAGGATTCTGTGCAAAATTGAATGGTATTCCCCAGTATAAAATATCCTAGCTTCTTCCTCAGCAGCTTCATCTCTTTCTATAACATTAAAAGCCTTCTCCAAAGGGCCTTTTATTTTTTTGTGTTGTAATAGATCTGAACTAGGTGAGAGTGAAGCATATTTTATTTTCCTCCAACTCTCAATACTTGTCTTTCTTTTTTGAATTCAGCTTGCTCATTCTTCTTTTTTATGGTCTTCAAAATATCATTAGTAATTGCCTTGCAAACTTCGACACCTTGATTTGGAATTTTAAGCAAATGAGCCTTCACTTTTGTTAATGAACAAGTAACCTTCTCGTTGCAGTAGTTACATGTCCACACCCTATTTCCTCCCCTGCCAATTGGAACTGATAAAATTGTCAAATGATTCCATAGTGGCTTATCATCAAAACTAACATTTTGGCTTTTTGGCCTTGAAATATCTTTTCCTTTTTTTTTTTTGTGGTTTGAGATGAGTCCATCACGTTTTGTATCTATCACTATATCTTACAAGTTATATATGTAGTATATATCACATTTTCCAATTATAATATTAATTGTCATCTGCTGCCTACCTTAGTAATGTTACACATTTCAAGTAGTCTAATAGACCCACTTTTCTTGCTTTCATTAATTATGATTTGCCTAAATGATAAGGATAATTAAAGGATATTTATAGTTTTAATTGACCAACTATCTAAATCAATTACTATTTAAATGACAATTATAAAATTGAAATTCTTATAGTTTTAATTTCAAATCAAACATCAACTAATTAAACAATAGTTTATTTTATAATCGAATAACAATTACAATCTTTATCATATTTTAATAATATTTTAATTAAATAATTAAACAATTTTAGCTCCATATTTTTGAAAAATAAAAAATTACTGGTTTTATTTTGAGCCTAATTTATTTATAGTTTTTGTTTAAAAATTTCAAAAACATAAGAAATATAATATAATTGATCATGAAATGGACTGCATAGACAATTACAATTATACATAGTAGAGTATCTATTTTGGACGCATTGCCCCCAATGTGAATTGAATTTGTTAAAAAATGAAATCTAATGTGATTAGAATACAAGGATTGTATATAATCTAATATACTACATAGATTATCAATGATAACATTGCTATACTATAAATAATATGAAAAAGTGTGTTTTGCACTAACCATGTACCTTCTACTAAAGAAAAAATTCACTTCCATTTTATAGATATTTTAATTAACACCAACAATTAAAATATATAAAAGTTTAGTATTGAATTAATAATGGACTATATTTATAAAAAGAATTAATCAATTAAACTAAACCAATCAATTGTAGCTTAATATAATGAACTATATATCTAATATAATTTGTATTAGTTCAGCTAATCTATATTTTTATCTAATTTACAACTTTAATATATCATCTCATTTATATAATAAAATTGATATCTAATGTGTCTAATTTAATTGAATCTTTTATTTAACAAAATTAGTACATGATTATAATTTAATTTATATGTTATATTTTTATATTTATTTGAAATTGAATGTCACTCAATTAATATGCATCTTTTCATTTAAAGGTTAAATACTTAATCATTGGAAATATTAAACTAACTAATATTTATATAGACCATTGCTATTTTAAAATTAAATTATTATTCTACTGTAGATGAATAGATATTGAAAATTGTAAATCACTAATTTCTTCGTTACAACTTACGACAGGAGTCATTTCAATAGTCAAATTAAATTAATATCTTATTAGTGTGACTGTTAGTCTTTCAATGAAATACAACAGCCAGCAACACATTGTTATGCAATTCTTTATCTTCTCGGCTCCTTCTCTATTTTTCCTTCTTCATTTTCTGTCTCCGACAAATTTCTCCTCGCTGCTTCTCATAACCATCTTAGGCTAAAGAGAGGTAATGATGACTCTCTTGCATTTTTTCTTCCAACCTTTGTTTGACCTTTTCTAATCCCATTGAAGTTTGTTTCTTTCCAGCTGCTAGTGCTACTGTAGAGAGCTAAGGATGCATGTCCATCTCGCAATGAAAGAAAAACTTGGTATCATCTTTCTGTTTTGTGTTCTCTCTTAGTAGGCGTGTCCAACTTTTTGAAGGGGTGTCGGACACGTATTCCATGTCGTATCCTGTGGTGTCTTATCGACATGGGTACGGCATGGTTAAGGGACGAGTCCGAGTACCATTGCTTGCATATATAATAAAAAAAAAATCCATTACAAAATGTGTCATCCAATTCAAAATATCTAAATATCAAGCTATTAAAATATATTCAATTCAAAAGCCATGTCCTAAAAAGAGTTAAATACTAGCCAACTTGGCTAGTGACTTGAGTGAGATGAATTGTTGTTAATAAAATAAAAAAAAAATAAAGCTAAGAATTTAAAAAATAAAAAAAAATTGTTAACATGATTTTTACTAAATATATATTTATTTAACGAAGAAATATCTAACATCAATATAAAATATTTGAATATATTATAAAAATAAATATTCATTGAATTGTAAAAATAAATATTCATTGAACTAGTTAAAAAGTAAAAAAAGTAAAATATTAGTTCATGCATGCATTTGTCATGAAAACATTTAGGATAAAAATCTACGCAAGGCATTAAGAGTTGCTTATAATTATTCACATTTGTTTGTGATAGAAAAAGTTTTTATGTAAGCATTGCAATATTTTTTTAATTGGCATGTGTTGGTCAAAGCCTCCCATCTTGATCCCACATTATAAGAGGTCATACCAAAATATATAGCTTCTAGGTTTTAGCCTTATACCTAATTAAAGCCCCATTGGACCATTACGCTCTAGGCCTAGTAATTATTAAAATTTTTTTTTCATTTAATTCTCTTGACTCGCTTAAAAAAAAAATTCATGAGTCAATGCTAGAATTTTTCACTTCTATAAGTTATAAGTGCGTATGCCTTTTCCTATAAGGTTAAATGGATAATTTTTCAATTTGAGAAAATATTCAATCAAAAAGATAGAATAGATAAACTACCCAATTAAAAAAAATAATACCATAAGTTGCCTTACATTCTCATCCACATATGTATCATCTTTTTTCTTGTGAGTTGCTTAAAAACAATGTAAATTTATTAGGAGCTTTCCCAAGTTCTTTTCTCTATAAATAAAATTTATGTTATTGTTTATGTGATGCCCCTTACCCGTCTTGTAACACCCTTCCTGTAGCAACTCTGTATATTCTACTGTTCCAGTGACCAGTGTCGGTCCGGACAGCTAGAACACTGGGAAAAATATTTAAACTAAAGTGAGGAACCATAATTAACTCAAATATTAGCAAGAAAACTTTAAAAAAAAATTTAGAAATAAAATACAACCAAGTTAAATGAGCCGGTGCCCTAGCGATGGGTAACCCAGTGAGAAGTTGCGGTTCTCGCAACAAGGAGCCTAGACTAGAGGGAAAATTCATAAAATAATTTTTGGGACTCCAGAGAAGAGTCATTGAGGTTTCTATGACATTAGTATGCCAAGAAAATGTTTAGAAAAATTTTTCAATCAGTACAGACAATTTTAGTCTGTTAAGCCAAATGGAGGGCATTTTGGTCATTTTGCCTTCAGAAGTGATTTTTGGCTAACTTGTCCAGTTAAGTAAATAATTATTATGACATGAAATGTGAATAAATATTGCTAAAAATTAAATTGAAAATGAGTAGAGAAGAAAGGAAAGGAAAATGAGATAAAATGTCAATTATGACATCACCATGATGTCATTAAAAGTACTCCCACCAATCACATTTGAACAAGCTATTAAAAATCAATTAAAAAAGAGATAAAATGAGGTAAAAATTAAAAAAAGCAATGTATTTCTTCTTCCCAAACCATTTCAGCCGTTTCCCTCTCCTCCATACCCATTCCATCATGAAAGCTCACCAAAGCTCCCAACCTCACCTCATCTCACCTTGAAACCACCACTTAGCTTCACAAAACATTAACCTAGCAACTTGAACATCCTCTAGGTAGCCAAAAGAGGAAGAGAAAAGAAGTTTGGGTAGCTTGAAATTCTGCTCCATTCAAGGTTAGTGTCCAATCTTTGTTCCTTTTGTTTTAATTCATGTCTAAGTGCATGAATTGTGTAGGAAATGTAAGAAAATAAAATAAACAAGTGTGTGTGTGCACCCTACAATTTTGGCAGCTAGGGCTAGCTAGGGTTTGATGATTTTGCTTATTAGAAAAATGGTTATAAGCAGCTTTTGGTAGTGGATGAGGGATTAAACATAATTGAGTACATGAAATGCAAGAATTGTGCATGTGTGAAATGAAAAAAAATTAGACACTTAAACAATTCTAGGGTTTTCTCATGTGATGGTTCATTAACCTTGTAATGTTCAATTAGTGGCCATTTGAATGTGTATGATGAGGAAATGAAGTGAGTTGAGCCTTGGCATTTGTGTATGGGTGAGCTGCCTTGACTGACCTGCAGGACTGAGCATGAGTCCAGCAGGTTTGGGCAATTATAAATGGAATTGTAGAGGTTCAATTGGTGTAAAGCTAATTGGACATGAAACTAGACACATAATGGCACAACTTTGGTATAGAAACCTTGCCCAGAAAACCAAACCAAGTTGGCTTAAAAATTGCCCTAATTCGGGTGACCTGCATTCTGCCTGGACAAAATGACCAAATGAACAGTGTTTATTCATTTGGTCATAACTCAGTGTAAAAAGGTCCAAATGACCTGAAATTTTACCAGCAGAAAGCTGAGACATAGACCTACAACTTTCATAAAGAACACAAATCCAAATTCTGATCAAAACCTAGTCAAATTGCCAACCAAACTTAGGTTACCAAATCTGGCAGAACTAGTTTTGCCCAGAATTTTGGATTCTGTCCAATCCAGCCAGTTACGGTGCTTAGGCCATAAATTGAGCTAAAAAACTTCAAATGGAGTGATCCGAAAAAGGAAATGTAACTAGACAAAATAAGGAACAACTTTCATGAAGACAATTTTGCCAAATTCCTACTGTATAAATGACCAATGGAACAGTAAACATAATGCTTGAAATCTAAAAATTTTGAATAACTAATACTAAGCTTAGAAATGGTATTGGCAACCAATACCAACAATTTTAGAATGCAAAATGTGGTATGTTGGGAGTATTAGAACCAATGTACCTATTGTCTATGCAAAAGTCAACATTTTAGTTGACTAATGAAATGAATAATAACACTTAAACTTAAATTTCAAGAATTGTAAAGTTTAAAAGTGTAACATGCCCTAGTACACCTAGCAAGATTGGTTCAGATAGGTTGGCATGCCAATAGGGTTCAGTTAGCAGTACTGCACATGGCATTATGCCATTCTGTGATTTTATGGCTTTTAGCCATTCTGACATTGTGTTGATACTTGGCCTTGTGTCTAATGTTATTACAGCTTATTAGCTGTTACATTGCTGCCGGGAGATGCATATGTGGCCGATGGTGTGACGGCGAGTACTAGATACCCAGTGCGGTTACGTTTATCGATCCGATCATCGGTATAGGTTAATTGCGCAACCAAAAATGGAAGTGGATAAATTTAATGAAATTATGAATATAACAAATACAAAATAAATAAGATGACCAATAATGATCGAAAAATTATTTGCATAAGACATCAGAACATGCACTGCATATTTATTTTCTGTTATTTCTTTTTATTTTATTATTGGCACCACTAAGCATTATTGCTTAGTGCGTTGCTTTTTGCCACTCGTAGGTTCTGGAGAGACCGACCGAGAGCCCAGTAGACCACAGACTAGGTGAGACCTTCTGCAGCTCTGCATAGTATCTGTGTCACCTCACCGTCTTCAGTGCATTGGTAGGACACTAGGTTTTAGTTTGATAATTTGTAATTAACTTTTACTTTCTCATGTGCAATTGAAACTCATGTAATGCATTTTGGTATTAATGTAAATAGTGAGAATTGCGTTTATGAATGAAAAAAAATTGAATATTTATGTATGACTTGTATATGAATATCATATGAAATGAATGATTGAGAAATGGAAATGTTGTTGAAAAATGTTGAGATTTTGATGATGAAATGGAGTTTGGGATTGATTGAGAATTTTAGAAGTATTTTTCTCAGGTTCCGAAGAACTGTTTTCTCCATTTTTAGCCTATACTCTGCCGGATTCTTTATAAAATTTGTGGAACCTCAATTAAATTATGTTCTTCATAAATGATTTAAATGAATTATACTTCACAAATTGTATTTCATAACTATGAAAGAAATAAATAAGGAAGGATAAAAATAATTAAAATGATAAAAAAAAAATGGTGTTCCGGTACACTATGTGGCATATCTTGCTCAGCTACACTGTAAATAGGTAAGGGGTGTCACATTTAGTGGTATCAGAGCACGGTTTAGCCGTTTCTGGGTCTAGATAGAGCCTATACCATGCATTGCATTTGTAAGAGTCGAGGTGACACTAATGCAGATCTGTTTATCTTTGTTAAATAGGATATGGACCCTACATCTTAGAGGCGGTTGAGGAGGAAGTGGAGAGTCATGCTCCACTGCGGCGGTGAGGCGGGGTTAGGGAGAACACGCTCCTTGACTCAAGCGAGCATGCTCAGCCTCCACAGGCCATGTTCCAGCAAATGTCAGAATTCTTCAAACAAATGGATGGGGTAATGCCACCACCACTACCACATCCAAAACATAAATCACACCTGGAAAGACTGAGAAAATTTGGAGTAGTGGATTTCTTTGGCAAGAGAGAAGATGATTACATTCTTTGCGAAAATTGGTTGAAACAGGCAGAGAGTTTTAAAACAACTCCACTGCACTCCAGAGCAAAATCTAGAAGCTAGTGTATCTCTGTTGCAAGATGATGCCTACTAATGGTGGGATACAGTGTCTAGTGAAGTGCAGACAGAGGTAATAACATGGGACTTCTTCCTCTAAGAGTACAATCAGAAATATGTGGGTAGTGTATACCTGGCAGAGAGAAGAAGAGAATTCATTAACTGAGGTAGAGGCGGTGTGATGGCCGAATATGAAAAGGAATTTGTCAGATTGAGTAGTTATGGAAGGGAGATAGTCCCTAATGAAGCCGAGAGATGTAAGAGATTTGAAGAGGGATTAAATGATAACATAAAGATCATGATTACTGCCTTGGGAATTACAGACTTCACCAAGTTAGTGGAAGCTGCATTAAAAGTTGAAAAGGTTAGAATAAGTGAGTAGACCAGAAGGGAGAGATAGCATAAGAGGGGCCCGGGTCAGTCTAACTTATCTCCTGCATCAGGAAAGAAGTTCAAAGGTCCACCTGCACAGAGTTCAGGTCAACCTCAAGGTCAGGGTTAGTCTCAAGGGCCCAAGCCACAGTTCACTCCTAGGAGAGCTCAGTCCACACTATTAGTGGGCAGCTCTCCAGGGACGGGGTTCAGGAGACCAGCCCTAGCATCTTCTGCATGTCCACATTGCCTGAAGTCGCATAAGGGGGAGTGTTGGAGAGTGACAGGTGCCTGCTTAAGGTGTGGGTCGATAGAGCATCAGCTGAAGAACTGTCCACGTAGAACTACTACAACTGCTCCAACACAAGCAGATAGACCTGCCCTGCACCATAAAGGGGTAGGAAATCTGGCAAATTTGAGTCAGTGGGACCATTACAGAGGCTTGCATCTGAGCCAGCAGAGAGGCCTGAGGGGAGACCACCTGCCAGAGCCTATGCCATGAGAGCTCAGGAGGAGCAAGATGCCCCAGATGTCATCAGGGGTACGTTCTCCCTCTATAATACATCTGTGCATGCATTGGTGGATCCAGGATCCACTCATTCATACATCTGCATCAACTTAGCCGTAGAAAGGGGGATACTAGTAAGGGAGAGTGACCAAGACATCCTGGTCACTAATCCATTGGGCCACAGTGTAGTGGTGAACAAAGTGTACAAGGGTTGCCCATTAAGGATTCAGGGGTATGAATTCTTGGCAGACCTGATTGAGTTACCTTTCCATGAGTTTGACGTGATTTTGGGAATGGACTGGTTTTCACGTCATCAGGCAATGGTTGATTGTAAACTGAAGAGGATTTCTTTGAAAACTCTTGAGGGTAATGAGATCACAGTTGTGGGGGAAAGGACAGATTTCTTGTCCAATGTCATCTCAGCCATAGTTGCAAGAAAATTGATGAGAAAAGGTTGTGAAGCCTACCTAGCACACGTGGTGGATACTAGGCAGGCTAAGCCAGACCTGTGTGACATACCCGCAGTAAGAGACTTCCCCGATGTGTTCCCTGAAGAATTGCCTGGCTTGCCACCAGAAAGGGAAGTTGAATTTGCTATTGAGATACTGTCGGGTACAGTGCCAATCTCTATTGCTCCTTATAGGATGGCACCCACAGAATTGAAGGCGAAAATCCAATTCTGAGTTCTTGGATAAGGGGTTCATACGCCCATGTGTCACCATGGGGAGCTCGGTCTTTGTTTGTAATGAAAAAGGTTGGGATTTTGTGGTTATGCATTGATTCTGGCGATTGAATAAAGTGACGATGAAGAACAAATATCTGTTGCCTAGAATTGATGATCTGTTTGATCAGTTGAAGGGAGCAGGAGTATTTTCTAAAATTGATCTCAGATCAGGGTATCATCAGTTGAGGATGAAGGATGTAGATGTGCTAAAGACTACATTCAGGACCCGGTACGGGCATTATGAGTTTTTGGTAATGTCCTTTGGCCTAACAAATGCACCAGCGACATTCATGGACCTTATGAATTGTATCTTCCATCCATACCTAGATCGGTTTGTAGTGGTCTTTATTGATGATATTTTGGTGTATTCCAAGACCAGTGAAGAACAAGATGAGCATTTGAGGATTATTCTGCAAACCCTAAGAGAAAAGAAGCTGTATGCTAAGTTGTCCAAGTGTGACTTTTGGTTGAACAAGATTGCATTCCTTGGACACATAGTGTCAACTGATGGGATTAGAGTGGATCCCAAGAAAATAGAAGCAGTGATGGAATGGAAGCCTCCTAGAAATACAACTGAGGTCAGAAGTTTCTTGGGGCTAACTGGGTATTACAAAAGATTTGTGAAGGGATTTTCTTTAATAGCTGCTCCAATGACTAAGTTGTTACACAAGAATGTCAGATTTGACTGGAATGACAAGTGTCAGGCCAGTTTTGAGAAGTTAAAGGCTATGTTGACAGAGGCACCAGTGTTAACACAGCCAGTGTCAGGAAAGGACTTTGTGGTCTATAGTGATGCCTCTTATAATGGGTTAGGGTGTGTATTGATGCAAGAGGGAAAGGTGGTCGCTTATGCTTTTAGGCAACTAAGGCCACATGAACAGAATTACCTTACCCATGATCTAGAACTTATAGCAATTATCTTCGCACTGAAGATATGGAGGCATTACTTGTATGGTGAAAAGTGTTACATTTACACAGACCACAAAAGCCTAAAATACTTGCCAACCCAGAAGGAGCTCAACCTTAGATAGAGGCGATGGATTGAGTTCCTGAAGGACTATGATTATGTGATTGAATACCATCCTAGGAAGGCAAATGTAGTTGCAGATGCTTTAAGCAGAAAATCTATCACAGCTTTGAGATCATTGAATGCCCGTCTATCCTTAGCTGGAGATGGAGCTATTTTGGCTAAGTTGCAAGTGAGGCCAAACCTGCTACAACATATTTTAGATGAGCAGAAGGTAGATGAGAAATTAATGACTATTATGAGTAAAATCTCAGAGGGGAAAGCAACTGACTATGAGGTGAAAGCAGATGGGTGTCTATACTATAAGGGAAGAGTATGTGTACCAAATGATAAGGAATTGAAAGTCAGTATCCTGAAAGAGGCACCCACCAGTGTTTATGCTATGCACCCAGGAAGTACAAAAATGTATCATGATATGAAGTTTTATTATTGGTGGCCTGGTATGAAGAAGGACATAGCTGACTATGTGACTAAATTCTTGACATATCAGCAAGTTAAGGCAGAATATCAAGTTCCATCGGGTTTGCTACAGCCTATATGCATACCTGAATGGAAATGGCATCGGGTCACCATGGATTTTGTAAGTGGTCTACCTCTCACCCAGAAGAAGCATGATGCAGTATGGGTGATAGTAGATAGATTGACGAAGTCAGCACATTTTCTACCAGTTAGGACTGACTACTCACTGGAGAAGTTAGCAGAATTGTATATCAGTGAGATAGTTAGACTGCATGGAATTCCATTTTCTATCATATCTGATCGAGAACCAAGGTTTACATCGAGATTTTGGAAGAAATTGCATGAATCCTTAGGTACAGAACTCCACTTCAACACAGCTTTCCATCCTCAGATGGATGGGCAATCGGAAAGAGTAATCCAGGTAAACAATTGAAACTAATTGAACTAACACAAATATTGAACTAAAATGATAATAAAACATGAAATATATGTCAGGTCCTTGAGGATATGCTGAGGAGTTCTGTCATTGAGTTTGAGGGAAGTTGGGATAGATACCTCTCATTGGCAGAATTTGCATACAACAACAGCTACCAAGCTAGCATCCAAATGGCCCCGTATGAAGCACTGTATGGGAGAAAATGTAGAACTCCAGTGTGTTGGACTGAATTGGGTGAAGATAAACTGGTAGGGCTAGACCTGGTGAAACAGACTGAGGAGAAGGTAAAACTAATCAAAGTCAATCTGAATGTTGCCTTAGACAGACAAAAATCCTATGCCGACCTGAAAAGAAAAGAAATAGAATACACAGTTGGCGAAAAAGTGTTCCCCAAGGTGTCACCGTGGAAGAAGGTACTGAGGTTTGGAGAAAAGGTAAGTTAAGCCCTAGGTTCATTGGCCCATATGAAGTCCTTGAACGTGTGGGTCCAGTGGCCTATAGGCTAGCTTTACCAACAGAGCTGGACAAGATCCACAATGTGTTCCACGTGTCTATGCTAAGAAGATACTGCTCAGATCCTTCACATGTCATCTCCATGGAAGAAATTGAAGTACAACCAAATTTGACATATGAAGAAGAACCCTTACGGATCCTGGCTCGAGAAGTGAAAGAGTTGAGAAATAAGCAGATTCTACTGGTGAAAGTGCTTTGGAGGCACCACAACATCGAGGAGGCAATATGGGAAAGTGAAGAGATGATGAGGCAATAGTTTCCTCCACTGTTTACATCAGGTAAATTTCGAGGACAAAATTTAAATTAGAGAGGAAGAGTTGTAACACCCTCCCTGTAGCAACTCCGTACATTCTCTTATTCGGTGACGATGTCGGTTGGACGATTAGAGCGCTTGAAAAATATTTAAACTAAAGTGAGGAACCATAATTAACTCAAATATTAACAAGAAAAATTTAAAAGTTTTAGAAATAAAATACAAGCAAGTTAAATGAGCCAGTGCCCTAGCAATGGGTAACCTAGTGAGAAGTTGCGGTTCTCGCAACTAGGAGCCCTAGACCAGGGAAAAAATTCATAAAATAATTTTTGGGACTCCAGAAAAGAGTCATTGAGGTTTCTATGGCATTAGAATGCCAAGAAAATGTTTAGAAAAATTTTTCAATCGGTACAAACAATTTTAGTCTGTTAAGCTAAACGGAGGGCATTTTGGTCATTTCGCCTTCAGAGGTGATTTTTGGCTGACTTGTCCAGTTAAGTAAATAATTATTATGGCATGAAATGTGAATAAATATTGTTAAAAATTAAATTGAAAATGAGTAGAGAAGAAAGGAAAGGAAAATGAGATAAAATGTCAATTATGACATCACCATGATGTCATTAAAAGTACTCTCACCAATCACATTTGAACAAGCTATTAAAAATTAATTAAAAAGAGGTAAAATGAGGTAAAAATTAACAAAAGCAATCTGTTTCTTCTTCCCAAACCATTTCAGCCGTTTCCCTCTCCTCCATACCCATTCCATCATGAAAGCTCACCAAAGCTCCCGACCTCACCTCATTTCACCTTGAAACCACCACTTAGCTTCACAAAAAATTAACCTAGCAACTTGAACATCCTCTAGGCAGCCAAAAGAGGAAGAAAAAAAAGTTTGGGTAGCTTAAAATTCTGCTCCATTTAAGGTTAGTGTCCAATCCTTTTTCCTTTTGCTTTAATTCATGTCTAAGTGCATGAATTGTGTAACAAATGTAAGAAAATAAAATAAACAAGTGTGTGTGTGCACCCTACAATTTTGGCAGCTAGGGTTAGCTAGGGTTTGATGATTTTTCTTGTTAGAAAAATGGTTATGAGCAGCCTTTGGTAGTGGATGAGGGATTGAACATAATTGAGTACATGAAATGCAAGAATTGTGCATGTGTGAAATGAAAAAAAAAAAAAAAAATTGGACACTTAAACAATTCTAGGGTTTGATCATGTGATGGTTCATTAACCTTGTAATGGTCAATTAGTGACCATTTGAATGTGTATGATGAAGAAATGAAGTGAGTTGAGCCTTGGCATTTGTGTATGGGTGAGCTGCCTTGGCTGACCTGCAGGACTGAGCATGAGTCTAGCAGGTTTGGACAGTTATAAATGGAATTGTAGAGGTTCAATTGGTGCAAGGCCAATTGTACATGAAACTAGACACATAATGGCATAACTTTGGTATAGAAACCTTGCCTTGAAAACCAAAATAAGTTGGCCTAAAAATTGCCCTAATCCGGGTGACCTGCATTCTGCTTGAGCAAAATAACCAAATAAATAGTGTTTATTCATTTAGTCGTAACTTAGTGTAAAAAGATCCAATTGACCTAAAATTTTACCAGCAGAAAGCTGAGACATAGACCTACAACTTTCATGAAGAATACAAATCCAAATTCTGACCATAACCTAGTCAAATTTCCAACCAAACTTAGGTTACCAAATCTGGCAGAACCAGTTTTGCCCATAATTTTGGATTCTGTCCAATCTAGCCAGTTATGGTTTTTAGGCCATAACTTGAGCTAAAAAAACTCCAAATGGAGTAATTCAAAAAAGAAAATGTAACTAGACAAAATAAGGAACAACTTTCATGAAGACAAATTTTCCAAATTCCTACTGCATAAATGACCAATGGAACAGTAAACATAATGCTTGAAATCTGAAAATTTTGAATAACAAATACTAAGCTTAGAAATGGTATTGGCAACCAATACCAACAATTTTAGAATGAAAAATGTGGTATGTTGGGAGTATTAGAACTAATGTACCTATTGTCTATGCAAAAGTCAACATTTTAGTTGACTAATGAAATGAATAGTATCACATAAACTTAAATTTCAGGAATTGTAAAGTTTAAAAGTGTAACATGCCCTAGTACACCTAGCAAGATTGGTTTGGATAGGTTGGCATGCCAATAGAGTTCAGTTAGTAGTACTGCACATGGCATTATGCCATTTTGTGATTTTATGGCTTTTTGCCATTCTGACATTGTGTTGATACTTGGCCTTGTGTCTAATGTTATAACAGCTTATTAGTTGTTCTGTTGCACACCGGGAGATGCATATGTGACCGATGGTGTGATGGCCCGAGGTACTAGATACCCAGTGCTAGTTTACCCATTTATCTAGTCCAGTCATCCAGTATAGGTTACTTAGGCAACCAAAAATGGAAGTGGATAAATTTAATGAAATTATGAATATAACAAATACAAAATAAATAAGATTACCAATATAGATCGAAAAATTATCTGCATAAGACATCAGAACATGCACTGCATATTTATTTTATGTTATTTCTTTTTATTATACTATTAGCACCACTAAGCATTATTGCTTAGTGTGTTACTTTTTGCCACATGTAGGTTCTGGAGAGACCGACCGAGAGCCCAGTAGACCATAGACTGGGTGAGATCTTTTGCAGCTCTGCATAGTGTCCGTGTCACCTCACCGTCTTCAGTGCATTGGTAGGACACTAGGTTTTAGTTTGATATTTTGTAATTAACTTTTACTTTCTCATGTGCAATTAAAACTCATGTAATGTATTTTGGTATTAATGTAAATAGTGAGAATTGTGTTTATGAATGAAAAAAAGTTGAATATTTACGTATGACTTGTATATGAATATCATATGAAATGAATGATTGATAAATGGAAATGTTGTTGAAAAATATTGAGATTTTGATGATGAAATGGAGTTTGGGATTGATTGAGAAATTTGGAAGTGTTTTTCTTAGGTTTCGAAGAACTGTTTTCTCCATTTTTAGCTGGTACTCTGCTGAATTTTCTATAAAATTTACGGAACCTCAATTAAATTTATGTTCTTCATAAATGTTTCAAATGAGTTATACTTAACAAATTGTATTTCATAACTATGAAAGAAATAAATAAGGAAGGATAAAAATAATTAAAATGATTGAAAAAAAAATGGTGTTCCGGTACACTGTGTGGCATATCTTGCTTAGCTACACTGTAGACGGGTAAGGGGTGTCACACGTCTACTGTATAGCCAAGCAAAAAGTGTCACATTCGGTGCTGGAGCACCCTATCTTGTCTTATCATGTCCATTGTAAATTTTTAATATCATTTAAAAATAGGTAATCCAGGTGTAGAAATTTTTTATTATTATTATTACAACTTATT
Source organism: Hevea brasiliensis (assembly GCF_030052815.1). Classification (NCBI taxonomy): domain Eukaryota; kingdom Viridiplantae; phylum Streptophyta; class Magnoliopsida; order Malpighiales; family Euphorbiaceae; genus Hevea; species Hevea brasiliensis. The sequence goes on along the minus strand of NC_079499.1, from coordinate 23,736,822 downwards.
TATGTGGAGACCCGGACAGAGCTTCCTCTAGTTTATTAGCATCTGGTGGGTTCTACTAATTACCTGTTAATATGTTCATATTCATTTCATATTTTTCCATATCATATTCTATTGTATCATATCATTTATAACTATTTATGAGATCTCAAAAGGGTATCGTCTATTGCATTCATATAGGAATTCATAAACAATAATTTACAAGTTTATGTACAATCTCAAAATTTAATTACAATCCAAAATGAAATACATCATGTGTTTATGTACAATGAAAAAAAATACAAAATCTAGACATACATGGGCCCTACAAATAAAATTACAACTATCGAGGCGATTAGTAGACACTGACAAATCTGATCAGCCTCTGCATGAGCACTACTGCTGCTGCTGTGGCTGCTGGGACTGGTCTCCAGTACCTATGGATGGAAAAACCAACGCGCTAAGAATAACGCTTAGTGGTGCATAATTTAAAATAATAATAACTAAATAATTAAAAATAATAATAATTCTATATGAAAATTCATAATATCTAGGTCATTTACAATTTTATTTCACTTTAGAAACAATTAAATTTATCAGGATATTTTCTGTTTACTTATTGTATATTCAGTCTTAATTAATCATTATCAGTGCCCAAGAAACCTATAACAGATTATAAAAGCTGGATACATGGGAGTATACTAGTTAGACAGTCATATGTCTATCCAATATACGTCGGTCATGTCAGGCATGAAGCCTGCGGGCAGGCATTTAAGCCAAATATAATATTAAGCACAATGGCCAATGGGCAGGCATAAGGACTATAGAATAATCATATTAGACAGATTTTATCTATTAATGATTATTCTTATGGACAGTACTGCTATCTATAGTCTCTAATTGGTATACCAATTGATCTAAGTTAAATAAATAAGTCTAGGTATACTATAGGCAATTAAACATTATTACTCATTTATTAGAAATGCTCATATCACTTTATAGTGGGAAAATATGTCCCACATACCTCTTTCATGTGATTTAATGTTTAATAGCTTATTAGGGTTAAATTCCTACCATAAGATAATTTATCTCATGAACCTTTCTTTAGGTTCAGTTTTTGTGTTTTACTTTTTACCTATCCATTTGATCATTTTGTAGCCACTATTTGGCCACACTTCCTTCATGGAAGTTGTTCCTCTATGTCTTGTCTTTATTTTCCCTTTTGAATCATGTCAATTAGGTTTTTAGAACTCAAGTTTTAGTCAGATAACCATAATGATATACTTGTATTATATAGATGTTTTAAAGCACATTTGTATAATATTTCATGGCATTTAGAATAGCAATCTCATGTATAGATATTGATTTCATTAACTTTAGTAAATTCCAATGCTAGACTCTAAATTCCATGTTTCTGCAGTATTTCAGGTGTTTTGGTGAAGTCCCAGAGCATAGGAGTGCGAAGGGAAGCTTGGAGAGGTCAAAAGACTGAGAATTGTTGCTAATACAAAGTACACGGGCCATGTAAGAACAGCCACAGACTCATGTAAGATTCTGCCAGAAGAAATTCAGAAGAGCAGAGGAAGAAACAAAGTACACGAGTTGTGTAACTCAACCCGTGTAATATCTCCGAACCCGTGCAAGTCTCTGCCGGGCCAGGCTTGAAGAACTTCCCTTACTTAAATTGGCATACAAAGCACTTTTATAAGCAACAATTTCATTTCAATTAGGTCAATTTCAAGCAACTACACAAAATCCCCAATTCATGTATACAAACCCTAATTTCAAATATCCAATTTATACAGCTTAACTCATTCAAACTTCTAATCATATCAACTTATCAAACATCCCCATGGAACCAATTTTTCATCATTTAAAAGCATCAAACCCCAAAGAGTTTAATAGCTACCGAAATTGGGGTTCTTAAATTTCTTCTCATTTATTTTCAATTTCATGTTATACTCACTCATTTCATCATGCTTACAAGATTTAAAGAAGAGAGGGAGTGGTATCTTGCACTAACCTCTTGTGACTCAACTTCAAGTTTCTCAAACTTCACTATTTCCAAATTTCTTTACTTCAAATCTCTTTGTCTAGGTGTAGGATTAATTTTTAATGAAGGGGACTATGAGTTTTGGTGAGTGAATGAAGAGAGATTCAAGCTTAAAACTTGATAAAAATGGTGGAAGAAGGAAAACATGGCGCCAGCCAAGGAGAGAGAGAAGAAATGGAGAAGATGACTTGGGTAGGTGAGTTTTGTCTCTTTTATATATATATATATATATATATATATATATATATATATATATATATATATATATATATATATATAATTATTATACTTTAATTTTTTGTTATAATGTCATAAGTCTATTTCTTTTCTTTTCTTTTTTTTTTCTTCTTCTTCTTTCTTTTTTCATTTTCATAAATCAATTTATACTTCTAATTTATTTTAATTATTTTAATTTCTCTCATTTTTAATTGACATTTAGGTTAAAATTTATCTCTAAGGTGAAATGACCAAAATGTGATTCGTTGTGCTTATCGGGTCTTTTTTTTTTTTTTGTCTGTACTGATTAATAAATTCTCTTAAATTTTCTTTAACATCTTTAATATCATTTTCATTTTTTTACCTAAATAAACCTTTAATTAAGTCCCGAAATTATTTTTCTAAATTTTCTTAACATTTATTCCATCAATTTATGTCTCCTCACTATAGTCTAGGTGTAGTTCCAGACATTCTAACTATCCGAACAGACATTAGTTATCGGAACAGTAGAATGTACGGACTACCTACGGTGAGGGCGTTACAGTATATCACCATGACAAATAGACCATGTAAATAAGCATGATATCAATGAATACATACCATTTCCTTTCTTTTCCTTGCATAACTTTTCCTTCCTAATGTATGGGCATTCTTATGCTTCTTTGTATTAGTTGTGCTTTTAACACTCAGTTGTTGTACAGAAAAATACACATTACATTAGACAACAATCAAGTGTGAAATAACTATATTAAAAGAAATTGATATAAATAAATTACCTAACTCCACATAGTAAATCATCCATGAACAAGAATAGGCCATTATTGTTCCATAACACTTTTAGGTACCTTTTTTGCAATTTGCTCCTTAGGCTTATATCGATCATAGTATTGTGCTTTCAAATCACATTTAAAATTTCTCCATTTCTTATTCTTCAAAGATTTTAAAATCTAACTCTTCATTCTAGGTAGACACAAATCTTGCTTGTACATTTCTTTTTTAAAAAGATAGATGATTCATTACTATTTAAAGCCAAACATGGGCTAAGCCCAAATACAAAAGCAAAAGAAACATGTCTAATATGTATAAAAGGAAAGCCAAGCCCACATTAAGATCCCAATCCATGACATCAAGTAAAGCCCACAAAACAGAACACCATTAGCCCAAACTATACACAAACAAATCTAAGGCAACATACATTGAGGATGAGCATTTATTGCCCCACCACCGCAATTATCATTTTTGGATAGAAATTTAACACCCCTTACCTGTCTACAGTGTAGCCAAGCAAGGTATATCACACTCAGTGCCAAAGCACCCAATCTTATTTTACTTTATTCTTTTAATAATTTTGAACTCGTTATATTTAAAATAAATTATATTCTAAGGAGAAACTGACGGAGTTTCTGCTATTTTATTACCATTTGGTGTGTCTCGCTATTTACCTATTTAAAAATTTCATATAAATTTTCAATTAAATAATACATAATCTCATCATCATCATCTCACATTCAATTCGTGCAACTAACATTCATGCGTATCCATTCATACTCAATTCATATATCAAAATTCTCAAATTTTATTAATTTACAAGATTTACAAACTAATTACATAAATTCATAATTTACAAGATATACAAATTAATTATATATGAAAGAGCCAAATTATAAATTTTACATGCCATACATATTAAGTACATTTTCATACTTTACATTACATCATAAGAAATATTTAAGATGTAAAGAATACATTATCATGACCTATATGGGCCCTATCTATATGCATTACTGAGGAGGTGATAACCTTGGACACTTTGTAGATCCGGACTCTAAAATCTCAATCTAATGTCCACTGGGCTTTATCTTCAGTACCTACGCGAGGAAAAAATCTATCGCGCTAAGCATTTCTGCTTAGTGGTACAATAATATAACAAGGAAATACTATACAAATGAAAAGAGAAATGAAGCATAATTTGGATACTTAAGAATTAATTTAATTTCGTATGAAATCTCTAATATTAACTATTTTTTTATCCTAATTTGTTCTTCTTTAGAAGTGCTTAGTTTATAAATTTACAATTATAATATACAATATACAAAATTTCTAAAAATATTAAATTTATGTTCATATTGTAGGGAAGATACATTTGTAATGTTTATTTAAGTTATATTTATTTTGCTAATCTTCTTATCACTTAACCCTTTCTAGGTGTTTTGGATCGTTTCATAATAAATAAAATTTTAAAGCTAATCTAGTTCATTTCAGGTTTTTCTTACTCATTTATTTAATTTCTATTATCCTTAATAAATTTCACTGTCCGACTAACCTATGACAGGCTGAATAAACTGGATAAGCAGGTCCTTGGCACTGGACACCGTGGTGTCTCGGGCCGTCATACCATGGAACGCAAAACGTCAACCACGAATGTAATCAATATAGCTGACATAAGGCACTGCAGTGCCTCAGGCCGTCATTCCATGGGACGTGAATACACAAAACGTAAACCACGTATGCAATCAATATGGCTAAGAAGCCATGATAACAAATAGACGGGCATACAAGCCATAAATGCGGGCATAAAGCCTTACACATTACTGTTTAAACAATCCCCTATTGACATGCCAATCTATCCAATCTGACACATGTGTCTAGGCAATACATGGGCACAATTGTACCATTAACTATTTATATATTTAATTATTTCATTATAAGTTCTATTTATATTTTATAGTATTTTAGTTCTAGTTATGATGAAAGCAAAATATTTCCAAATCATATTTCTACATAATTTATACATTTATTTTATCATCCATATTGATCACAATTCACATCAATTGTTTTCATGTACCATTGTACTCAAACATTTTTCTTTCCTCTCATGATGAGAACAATTGTTCATAATTCACATTGTTCCCTCTCATGTCCCATTTATTATGCAAGGTATTATTATTCTATTTACAATGGAGACATAATTCCTAATGACTACTTTACGTCATTAATACAATTAACAATCCATTTATGTGAATTACATTTCATATTTCAGGTTATATTACTAAGATATTATATGTTCTATTTGTGATAGGAATACAAGTCCTATCTACCTATCCACATGATTTAGGTGTAAGTCATTTAGGTTTTGGTTCATTGGGTTTGATGTCATTGTGGTTGTTACACCTTACCCCTCTATAAGGTATAACATGATCTTGTAGAATACCTAATGAACTATCGAACTTCACCTACTGATAACTCATTAAGTACCCTACAAAGGAATTTTAAAACCATTTTCTTACTTTTTGGAAGTGGTGAGCATTTTCTTACATTTAATAGAAGTCTAAAGTCTAGTAAAAAAATTTTTCCATTTTTATTTGTTTGCAAATTTTAGAAAAATTTCGGCAGAGTCCCGTCTGTATTTTAAGAAAATAGTTCTTTAAAAACCTATAAAAACACTTCCAGTATCTCATTTCATGAAATCAAACACTACTGCAACAAAATCAACCTCAATTTTTCCCAACTCCAAAATTCAAAATAATTCTCATTTCAATTGTCTTCAAAATATAATACTAAATAACTTCATTTATTTTTCATTAAAGTAAAATGAAATTACATTCATCATCCAAAATATACATGAGAAAATCCAAACTAATATTATTACAAACTCTATACAACTGCTCATGACCAGTTTATACATGTACATACATTTACATACACCAAATAAATATTACAATCAGGGTATAAAATATACCCAACAAAATTTCAGGGACGTAGCTCTAAGATCCTCAGTAGCTCAGTCTGCTGCTCCTCTAGTCTCTATATCCGCGATAGTAATAACAGCCATCGCTGAGTACTATGACTCAGTGGTGCACAACATACTAAAATAACAGTTTATGCATAATTCAAATCACATTTATTCAAATATTGAACTAAACATGAAAAACATATACACAACATAATTTTTAAATTTTTTTAGTCCAAACAATCTCATTTAGGAAATCTCAAAACGAATTTTATAAAAGCACACAGTTATATCATGCCTTTCAGAATAATATTCATCTCAATAGCCAGAGGCTTATGAGAAATCACAAGGCTAGCTAGCTCAATCTATGGGTACCCATTCAAATTTCTTCCTCTACTGGCACACACCTCAACACTTCAGCCAGAGAGGGAATCAAAATTCAAAACTATTTCCTCCCACTAGTCATGCTAGTGAGGTATTCAAATATATGGTCATGACACTATGGTTTCAAAACTGTCTTAGCAATTTACTAAACATTTATTGCCATTTCAAACACATACAAGTAAACTTTCAACAAATTAAGTCAAAAGCATAACATACATTTCAATCACCATTTTGCAATATAAGTAAATGACAATTCATTTCATGCACTTTGCAAACAAATTTTAAAGAATATTTATGTTGTGCATAAACCTTATGCGAGTCACCTCTTGGCCTTGACTCGATGTCTCGGGTTCTTTCCTAGTATTCTTTTCAACTGAAACACATAGTTTTACAGTGTTTTAGTATCATAATTTATCATAAGTCTAAAAATAAATTCAAATCTATTTATATCTAACTTAAATATACTTAACTTGACATTCTTTAAAATTTGTATTTCGGTGTTACTATTCATGATACTATTCAAGTCAATTTGTTGACTTTCTAATGCTTAATAGGTGTGGGAATTCTAATTTCACCCACATACCACATTTTGGTTACCTAATTTGTTGGTTTTGATTGATTCCTCAAATTTAAAGTCTCTTAGGTGAAATTTCCAAATTTCAGATTTGGTGTCCTGTTTTGCACTTTCCATTGGTCATGTCACACACTACCCCTCCGTAAGGAATAACATGATCCCGTAGTATACCTAATGAATTATCAACTTCGTCTACTGATAACCCATTAAATACACTACAAGGGATTTTAAAACTTGTCTTACTTCTTTTTACAATGGTGAGCACTATTGACAGGTGTTAAAATTTTTTTTAACTAAAGTGAAACAGCTGACACATTTGAAGAATTAATAATTTCTGCAAAACTTTTGGCGGAGTGCCATCTGTATTTTGAATAAAACAGTTCTTCAAAAACCTGTAAAAAGCACTTCAAAAATATTTCTCAATCTCAAACTCCAACATCCAAATCAACACAATAAGTTTCTCAACATTTGTCTACTCAATCCACAATAATCTTCCAATGTTTTCAAAAGTTAAGATAAAAGAAATATATCACAATATTTACAAAGCAAAATAATTTACAAATTTAGTTTACAACTTTAATGTACAATTTTAATTTACAACTCCTCAAAATCAAGAACACTATATACATACAGTGAACATACATTACAATACAAAATGCAAAATATGGTATACTCCATATACCCGATGAACTCTTAATATAGCATTAGTAGCCTAGTCTGCTGCCCTGTCAGTCTGTCTACCTGCAACAGCAATGAAAAGCTATCGCTAAGTAAAATTTATTCAGTGGTGCACAATAACAATTTGAAATGCGATATATAAATCTTTTATTGACAATTCACAAATCAAATAATTCACAATTCCATTTCACAATTTACAAAGTTTATATAACACAAATTTGATCAAAAGATTGAATAACACAATTTTGCCAATCAATAACACCATTTGATCAAATAACTGAATAAAACAGTTTTTCGAATCAATAACACCATTTGATTAAATAACTGAATAATACAGTGTTGCCAATCAATAACACCATTTAGGCCATGACACATTTTTTTCGCACATGCCGTGTTGTACACCACGACAAGACACACTCACCCCAATAATCGAAATCAATGAGGGAGGAAGCTAGATAAATAATGAGTACTCATCCACACTCACCTCAGACTGACAAGTCAAAGAGGGAGGAATATAATTACACTCACCCCATAAATGGAGGAGGAACATAGTAATTGTCATGCCAAGTGTGAATCAAAACAATTCCAAATCACAATATTTCATACCAACCACAAATCACATTTTATCTCAAAATTTCCATTTGCAAAGTAGGCAACACAATAATTTCCAAATAATATTCCCAAAGCCAAAATAATAAAAAATTATTCATAACTCATTTCTGTAAATAAATTTTCTGGTAAAAGCAGTGAATATAAAAAGTATTGTGCACAAAACACAATTTAAAACTATAATGTTCAAATAAATTTTTAAGTAGAAAATAAGAAATCAAAATTATTGTGCACAAACACAATTTAAAATAATAACATACAAATAATCATAATTTATTTCAATTGAAAAATTCAAAAGAAATAACTATTGTGTACAAACCTCTTATAACTGTCTCTTGGCCCTGACTCAGTGTTTCCTTCCCCTTCCCTGAGTCTTTGCTAACTGAAACACATAATTTGAAGTGTTTCAGTACTCATTTAAACTGTCTCTAACAATAAGGTTTAATACTTAATTTATTGAATTCTATTATTTCCTTAGTCAACCTAAGATGTTGACCCTTGATGCATTCTAGGTGAATTAGGTTTTAATGTTACCAATATGTCACATTTGTAGCCTTTTAGTATTGGTACATGTTACCAAATTCATTTCCGTGTATATTATGTTTTATTGCAATTTGTCGGATTCCAGTATACTAATTTGACCTAGCCGGATGACCTAGTTCCCTCGATTTTCGGGTTTCAGTCAAAACTACAAACTTGTAGATCTATGTCTTAATGCACGCGGGGAAAAATTTCAGGTCATTCTGAGTTATGTGGACCAAGTTATGGTCATTTTACTATTGCTGGTCAGAATGTACTAAAATGGTCATTTTAGGTCATTTTTAGGTCACTTTTGGTTCGGCCAGTTTTTGGACCCGAACTTGTGCAAGCTATTTGACTTGCTTATGGTCATTTCTGGGCTTTGGTGTCTTCATAAGACTTGTAGATATATGTCTCAACTATTCATAGTAAAAATTTCAGGTCAATTGCACTGTTTTGAGTGAGTTATGGCCAAAACACTAACTGTTGCCAAAATGGTCAATTTTCAGGCCTTAAATGCACTAGTCCGGATTTGGTCATTTTTCAAGTTACCTTCCAAGCAGAATTTTGGTAAGCTTCCTTCATGAAAGTTGGCACATTTTGTGCCTAGTTTCACTTTCAATTGGTCTCATGCCAATTAGAGTCATACACTTAAGGTTCTAAGCCAAAACCTACACTGCCCTATTGCACATTGTTCATCACTCATCAATTACACATTTAACACTTACCAAGTTACACATTAATGCCAATTTTGGTTTGTACCATAACATAAACACATTTCAAAACTCATTTTTGGTCATTTTGGCAGCTTATAACCACACTCAATATACACATTATAGTCCAGAATTTTTCAAGTCCAAATTACATACAATTTAACCACATAACCTAGCTCATTTACATGTCCAAACTCAAACCTTTATACACAAATACATGCTACCATAACAAGCACCATAATTCAACAATATAATTCCATAAACCAAACCATGAAACAACACATTTTGGTCCACACATCAAAGTTGCCGAATTGTACATCTCTCCAATTAGCTTCCAAGCTTCCAAAATCAAGTGTACTTTCACATATACATTTAGTATACATTACCCAATTTATTCCTACACACATAAACACTTACATCAACACTTTAATCTACCATTTACATGCAAGTATAAACTGATCCTATTGAAGTTTCATGGCTGCCAAAAATGTACCTCTCCCTTAACTCATCAAACTTCAAAAATCCTTCCACAATTCAACTACCCATAACATCCATATAAAGTTTAATGAAACAAGCATAAAAAATTCCTACTTACCACTTTGGAAACTTTTCAAAACCTTGACTAAACTTGATCTTCTTGCTGCCTATCTACTGCCCAAGTGGTGTAGAGCAATTTTAGTGAAGGAAAGTGCAAGGAAAGAGGCTTGGATCATGGGAGAATGAAGCTTCAAGGTGGGACGACCATGGAGGTTTTCATTCTTCAATTTCAGCTAGTTTTTTGGGAGGTTGAAGAAGATGAAAATCTGCTGTCCAAATGAAGGTTTAGTGGTCCACTTTAGGTGTGAGTGGAGCACTAAGTGAGAATATAATAGTTGTTTATTCTTAAGTTTCCTTATTCCCACATTAAGCTCCTATCTTTTGCTATTTACATTAGGTACCACCAATTTAATTTTTCATGACATTTTCCAAGTGTAATATCATTTATTTTTAATGGACATTTAGGTCGAAAGATAACTCAGGGTGTCAAATGACCACAATACCCCTGTTCGGGTTGCATTCCTGATTTTTCAATAATATCGAGTTTTTTTGTTTTCTCGATTTCTCACTTTTTCTTTGTACTAATTAATTAATTTTTCTTTGATATTTCTAATGGTATTTATACTTCAATAGATGTCTATTTAAGTCTTAAAAATATTTTTCAGGGTTCCCCGCGGTCTAGGCCTAGTCAACGGTCCACGCCGCGACTTCCCGGTGCGGTTACCCATCGCTAGAGTTCTCGGCTCGTTTAACTTGGTTACATTTCATTGCTATTATTTTTCTTTTATTTTTCTTGTATTTTCTTTTCTTTTATTTCATTATTTTATGTCTCCTCACTCATATCTAAGTGTAGTTCTAGGCATCCTAGCTGTCCGGACAACACTGGTCACTAGAACAGTAGAATGCACTACCGAACATAGGGGTGTTACAAGTCATGTTTTTGTGGTAATTTGGCTAAGTTTTCTTCATAAAAGTTGTTTCTTATTATCTTAACTTTATTTCTCTTTTTGAATCACTCTATTTCGAGTTTTTTAGCCTAAGTTATGGCCATTTGAAGATAGCTGGCTAGATTTGGTTTTACCAAGAATTCTGGGCATTTCCTGGATTTTAGCAATTTTTGTACTTTGATTATAGGTGAGTTTTTGGACAGGTTATGATCACAATTTGGGTTTGTTTTCTTCATAAAAGTTGTAGGACTATGTCTCAACTTTCTATTGGTATAAAATTTAGGTCATTTGGACCTTCCTAGACCAAGTTATGGTCATTTACGTAACTACTGTTCATTTGGTCATTTTTGTACAAGTTAGTCTGCCCAATTTCAGATTTGGTCTAATTATTTACTTAAGTTATGGTCACTTTATGGGCATGATTCCTAAATGAAAAATGTGCCATTTTGTGTCTAGTTTCATTTCCAATTAGCCTCATACCAATTGGGTTAATAAATTTTCAGTTTTGGTCCCTGAAAGGAACCTAAGTGAAGCTACCCGCAGACTGACCCCAACCAATCTGAATTGAAACTTAGTTCCAACAATTCATACACACCACAAATGGTCACAATTGACTATTTCTCAACTCAAATAAGGTCAACTACATCAATTGACCAATTCTCAACTTTTTCTTCAATTTTTCACATGCTCAAAACCCTAGTTACATAAATTTCAACTCTAATGTAAATTAAAGTGTATATTCATGATCTATACACCTAATTCACTTCAAATAACCATTCAAACACCTCAAACTCATTCATTTCAAACCCTAACCCTAGCTGGCCGAAATTCCTATTTGGTCCCCCAAGGATAGTTTTTGTTTCATTTTACAAAATTTCTAAGTTTATTAAAGCATATGTGCATGAATTTTTAAAGAAAAACTAAGTAATTGATAACTAACTCTGTCTTTGAATTTCAAATCTTCAATTTCTATTTTTCCTCCTTCCTTTTCTTGATCAATCACCTTCTCAAGTTGGTTTAACAAGTTTTAATGGGAAAATTTAGGGACAAAGTGAGGTTTAATGGGGGTTTGCAAGCTTGAACTCAAGCTTCCATTGAGGTTTGTGGTGAGAGAAATGGGAGAGAGAGAGGTGCCGGCTGGTTTAGTGAGGAAGATGAAATGAATTTTTTTTTCTTTTTATTTTTGTCTTTTAATTATTAGGATTTATCCTCAAAATTTCAATTATTTAAATATTAGATTTATTGCATCATGCTTATGTCATGCATGATGTAAATAAACTTTTTTTGTTTTCTTTTTTTCTTTTACATTTATTTTTCCATTAGTTCTTTAATTTAATTCTTAATCCTGAAATTTTCTTTTCTCCAATTTTATTAGACAGTTAGATCAGGAGTCAGCTGTAGGCGTGAATTGACTAAATTGCCCCTCGCTGGTTCAATCGGGTTTGCAATTTATTCAATATTTCTTCCGGATCCCTGACCTAATTATTCACCTGCTTAACAATTCTTTTTCGTGATTTTCTCTTTTCGACTGTGTTCGCAATAGTCCTAAGGACCGCACGTCACATTTTCCAGTTCAAAATTTGAGTTTAGACTGACCTCGCAATCATTCCCGAGAAGGTCACCCATCGCTGTGACTCCCGACTCATTTAACTTTTTGTGTTATGTTTTTCTTATTTATACTTAACTATTTGGCAATTACTAATTATTTGCATTCAGGGCTTATCTAGGTTTCTTAGATGTGGTTTTAATTCTCTTAATTGTCCGAACTGACACCGGTCATCGAAACAGTGAAATATACCAGGCTATGCAAATAGGGGTATTATAATTCTCCCCCCCTTAAAATAAATTTTGTCTCAAAATTTTACCTGGCATTAGTCTCTAAACAGCTGTGGGTGCTGTCTCCTCATGTCCTCCTCTTGTTCCCAAGTAGCCTCCTAGCCCGAATGATGGTTCCACAGTAATTTAACTAACAGTATCTGCTTATTCCGTAGCTGTTTTACCTCATAAACCAGAATCTCTATGGATTCTTCCTCATATGTGAGGTCTGGATTCACTTCAATCTCTTCTACTGGTAGTACATGAGATGGGCCATAGCTGTACCTCCTCAATAAAGACACATGGAAGACGTTATGTATCTTCTCCAACTCTGAAGGTAGTGCCAAACGGTATGCCAAAGGAACCACTCTCTCTAGAACCTCATATGGCCTAATGAAATGAGGACTTTGTTTTCCCTTTTTATCGAATCTCATAATTTTCTTCCAAGGGGAAACCTTGAGGAATACTTTGTCACCCACTGCATATTTAATATCCCTTCTCTTCAGATCAATATAGGACTTCTGATGGTCTGATGCAGCTTTGAGTCGATCTTTAACCAATCTGATTTTCTCCTTAGTCTGTTGAACAATTTTAGGCCCAATCATCTTTCTTTCACCCACTTCATCCCAAAACAATGGGGTTCTGCACTTCCTATCATACAAAGCTTCATATGGAGGCATCCCAATGCTTGATTGGTAGCTATTATTATAAGCAAACTAAATAAAATTCAAGTGTGTGTCCCAACTGCCCTCAAACTCAATCACACAAGCCCGTAGCATGTCCTCCAAGATCTGAATTATTCTTTCAGATTGGCCATCTGTCTGTGGGTGGAATGTTGTGCTAAAGTTCAATCTAGTTCCTAGGGCTTTCTGAAGACTACCCCAGAATCTAGAAGTGAACCTAGGATCTCTGTCTGATATGATGGATACTGGCACTCCATGCAGTCTTACTATCTCATCAATGTACAACTTTGCCAATCTTTCTAAACTGTAGTCCATCTGGACTGGTAGAAAATGAGCAGACTTGGTCAGTTTGTCAACTATGACCCATACTGCATCATGGCTCTTCTGTGTCCTTAGAAGTCCCATCACAAAATCCATAGTTATTCTCTCCCATTTCCATTTCGGTACTAGTAATGAATGTAACAAACCAGCTGGTACTTGATGCTCTGTCTTTACTTGCTAACAAGTTAGGCATTTGGAAATAAATTCTGCCACATCTCTTTTTATACTCATCCATCAGTAGTGCTCTTTCAGCCCTCTATACATTTTTGTGCCACCAGGGTGCATAGCAAAAGGAGATTCATGTGCTTCCTTCAAAATGATCTGTCTCAAGTCAACGTCATTAGAAACGCACATTCTGCCCTGGTGCAGCAGTAGACCGTCATCTCTCATTGAGAATTCAGGTTTCTTACCCTGCCGAATTTCTTCTAACGACCGATACTTCGATCATTACGAGCGACCATTACGATCGATCAATCAATACTGGTTGTACATGCCATGCAACTGTTGTCTGCACCTCATCATTAATCTCTAAGCTAGCATGCAATACCCTCAACTCATGTACCATAGACAAAGGAGAAACCCGTAGACTTGCCATAGTCTTACGACTTAAGGCATCAGCCACCACATTAGCTTTTCCTGGCTGATAGTCTATCAGACAATCATAGTCTTTTATCAACTCTAACCATCTCCTCTGTCTCAAATTCAACTCCTTCTGAGTGCCCAGATACTTCAAACTCTTATGATCTGTGTAGATGTAACACTGCTCCCCATACAAATAGTGTCTCCAGATCTTAAGAGCGAACACAATAGCTGCTAGCTCCAAGTCATGTGTTGGATAGTTCCTCTCATGCGGTTTTAGCTAGCGTGATGCATATGCAATGACATTTCGATCTTGCATCAGTACACAGCCTAACCCATTGTGAGAAGCATCACTGTAAACTGTATATTCTTTTCTCGGGGTAGGTAAAGTAAGGACTGGAGCTTCAGTCAAACATTTCTTCAACTCATCAAAACTTTGTTGGCATTTATCCATCCACTAAAATTTTACATCCTTTCGAAGTAGCTTATTCAATGGAGTTGCCAACATGGAGAATCCCTTCACAAATCGGCGTAGTATCCAGCTAAACCCAGAAAACTGTGAATTTTAGTGATATTTCTTGGTGGTCTCCAATTAAGGACAACTTCTATCTTACTTGGATCTACCTTGATGCCCTCTGCCGATACTATATGCCCCAAGAAGGATATTTCCTTCAGCAAAAATTCACACTTCGACAATTTAGCATATAGTTATTTCTCCCTTAAAGTCTATAGTACAATCCGCAGATGTCTATCATGCTCCTCTGTACTCCTCGAGTAAACCAATATATCATCTATGAATACCACAACAAACTGGTCGAGGTATGGTCTGAAGATAGTGTTCATCAGATCCATAAAAGCAGCCGGAGCATTAGTTAACCCGAATGGCATGACCAAGAACTCATAATGGCCATAGTGGGTTCTAAAGGCAGTTTTAGGAATACTCTGCTCTTGTACTTTCGGCTGATAATAACCCGATCTTAGGTCAATTTTGGAGAACACAGCTGCACCCCTCAACTGATCAAACAAGTCATCAATGCGGGGCAATGGTGTAATATCCTCACTTTAGCTAATCCGTACAGTCTACTGTTCCAGTGACCAGTGTCGGTCCGGACAGCTAGAACGCCCGGAAAAAAAAAATTAATATTTAAATTAAAGTGAGGAACCAAAATTAACTCAAATATTAATAAGAAAAATTTAGGAAAGAAAAATTTAGAAATAAAATACAACCAAGTTAAATGAGCTAGTGCCCTAGCGATGGGTAACCTAGTGAGAAGTTGCAGTTCTCGCAACTAAGAGCCCTAGACCCGGGGGAAAAAAATTATAAAATAATTTTTGGGACACCAGAGAAGGGTTATTGAGGTTCTTATGGCATTAGAATGCCAAGAAAATACTTAGAAAAATTTTTCAATCTATACAGACAATTTTGGCCCGTTAAGCCAAACGGAGGGCATTTTGGTCATTTCATCTTCAGAGATGATTTTTGGCCAACTTGTCTAATTAAATAAATAATTTATATAACATAAAATATGATTAAATGTTGTTAAAAATTTAATTGAAATTAATTGGACAAGAAAAGGATGGACAAATGAAAGAAAATGGATTTATGACATCATCATGATGTCATTAAAAACTCTCCCAACCAACCCAATATTGACACATGGCATAAACATATATAAAAGAGGCCAAATGGGCTTGGAAACAAAAAGAAATCAGAACATCTTCTTCTCTTCTTCTCCTTGACATAAAACACTCCCACCATGGCCACCATGAACAAGCTTTCAAAGCTTGATTTTCCCCCACTTTTACCCAACTAAATCCCAACCTAGCAACATAAAAACTTGCTCTTACACCTTGGTGATTCTTTTGGGAGCAAAAAGAAGAGGAAAACAAGGGCTTTAACAAGTGGGAAAAATCTCACTCCTTTGAGGTTAGTGACCTAGCCATGAATTTTTCGTTAAATTCATGTTAAGAACTTTGAATATGTGTAAATTGCAAAGAAAAATTGTTGAATACCATTTGGATGGAAACCCTAGATTTTCAGTAGCCATGGTTAGGGTTTGTTTGTGGTGAGTTTAATAAAGTTAAAAGACCATCATGGCAGCCCACAATATGTACCCACTAAGTGGATTGATGAAATGCAAGTTAAATGCATGATTTGATATGTTAGGGTTAGGGTTTGGGTATAAAATGGAGACTTTGATCATGTAATGGTTAAAGTGAGTTTTAATGGTCAATTAGTGACCATTTGGATATGTGTAAACAAGAAATGAAGGGGTTTGTGTAGTGTGAATTGAGATTAGTGTGGCTGCCCATGGTGACCTACAGAATTAGACATGAGTCTAGCAGGTTTGGGCAGCCATAACATGAATTGTAGAGGTTCAATTGGTGCAAAGCCAATTGGACATGAAACTAGACACATAATGGCACAACTTTGGTGAAGAAACCATACCCATAAAACCAAACCAAGTGGACCAAAAGCTTGCCCTAATCTGGGTGACCTGCAGTCTGTTTCTGCAGAATGACCAAATGAACAATGTTCATTTGGCCATAACTCAATGTAGAAAGTCCAATTGACCTGAAATTTTACAATCAATAAGCTGAGATGTAGACCAACAACTTTCATGAAGGAACCTAACCCAAATTATGACCAGAACCTATCCAACAAGTAAGTTGCATTCACTGTTCACTGCACTATAGATATGGTCAGTCCAGAAAAATTTCAATCCGGCCAATTGTGGTTTTTAGACCATAACGTGAGCTAAAAAACTCCAAATGGAGTGAATCAAAAAATGAAATTCAACTAGACAAAATAAGGAACAACTTTCATGTTTATCATTTTGCCAAATTCCCATTGCAAAAATGAAAAATAGAATAGTAAAAATGAAGCATGAAAACTGAAAATTTTACTCAATTAGCGTTAAGCTTACAAATGGTATTGGCAACTAATACCAACAAATTTTGAATACAAAATGTGGTATGTTGGGAGTATAAAACCAATGTACCTATTTTCTATGCAAAAGTTAACATTTTAGTTGACTAATGAAATAAATAGTAACATTCAAACTTGAAATTCAAAAATTGTAAAACTTAAAAGTGCAAATGCCCTAGTAGGCCTAATGTGATTGGTTTGGATAGGTTGGCATGCCAATAGGGTTTTGATAGTAGTACTGCGTATGATGTATGGCTTCATTGCCATTCTGTGATGTGATATCCTATGGCTATACTGATTATGATGTTTTATTTGGCTTTATGCCTTATTGCTTTTATGACTTATTAGCCATTCTGTTTGCACACCTGGAGACACATTGTCACCGATGGTGTGACGGCCTGAGGTACCTGGTACCCAGTGCTAGTTTACCTGTTTATCCAGTCCGGTCAACTTGTATAGGTTACTTGGGCATGGAAAAGTATAACTATAATTGAAGTGATTATTAAGAAAAATACGGAAATTAAATATCAAGAATGATTACAATAAAATACAAAGAAGCTCAAAATCATCAAGGAAACAATTAATAAAATGCATGAAGAAGTTAATATTATATTTTACTTTATTTTATTTTATATTGTCACCACTAAGCAGAATTGCTTAGCGCGTCGCTTTTGCCACGCGCAGGTATTGGAGACCTAGCTGGGGAGCCCAGCATACACCAGACAGGGTAAGCCTTCAGAGCTGCATCCGGAGTCCAGAGTCACCTCACATATGCACTGCATATGGTAGGACATTAGGATTTTGGGTAGCATTTTATATTTTGCATTTTGTATTAGCTTTGGGTTGTCACTATAAACTCTTGTAATTATGTAATGATGTAAATATATGAAATTTCATATTATTGAAATTTTCTACATAATGTATGTTTGATAAATGAAATGTTGAGAAATATTTATGAATGTGCTTCCAGCAATAAAGTGAAAAGAAAAAGTTCTGAAAATAGTGTTGTGATTTGAGATTAAGATTTTATAGATTAACTTGAATGTGTATAATGGAGTTTGGATTTGAAAATTATTTTCGAACTGTTTTTAAACAGGTTCAGAAGAACTGTTTTTCCAATTTATAGCCGGCACTCTGCCGAATTTTCTATAAAATTTACGAAAAAATTCAGATTTATCAAAAATTAAAAATAAATGAATTAAAAGGGATAAATTGTAATTAGAAAAATAAATTGGTGCTCTGGCACACTGAGTGGCATAACTTGCTCGGCTACACTGTAGATGGGTAAGGGTGTCATATGTAGTGGTATCAGAGCATCGGTTTAAGCGTTTCTGGGCCTAGATAGAGTGCATACCATTGCATTGCATTTGTAAGTGTTTAGGTGAAACTGATGCAGATCTGTTTGTTTTCTTATTTTGAATAGGATGTGGATCCTGCTTCGCAAAGAGCAGTTGATGAAGAGGTGGAGAGTCGTGCTCCACCCAAGGCTGAATCTGGGGGCAGGGGAGAATCTGCTCCACAGCTGCTGAGGCACCTGTCCAACCTCAGTTTGCTCTATTTCAGCAAATGACCGAATTTTATCGGTAAATGATGGGGGCAATTCCACCACCACAACCACAACCAGCACCACAGAAATCTCATTTGGAGAAATTAAGGAAGCATAGAGCTGTGGACTTCTTTGGGAAGAGGGAAGATGATCCCATGGCCACAGAAAATTGGTTGGATAGAACCATCAGAGTGCTGAAACAGCTAAATTGCACCCCCGAGCAAAACCTGGTGGGTGTTGTGTCCCTACTTCAGGATGATGCATATCAGTGATGGGACATGGTAACCAGTGAGGGGCAACCTGAATGGATCACCTGGGAATTCTTCCTCACAGAGTTCAGGAAGAAATATATTAGCAAAGTGTATTTAGAAGAGCGAAGAAGGGAATTTATCAGTCTGAGAGAGAGATAGTTATCAGTGGCTGAGTATGATCGTGAATTTGTCAGACTGAACAGATATGGGAGGGAGATAGTCCCTACAGAGGCAGAGAGGTGCAAACGGTTTGAAGAAGGGCTCAATGACAACATCAAAGTCATGATCACAGCATTGGAGATCACTGATTTTACTAAGCTAGTAGATGCTGCATCAAAAGTGGAAAGGGTTCGAACAAATGAACAAAATAGGAAAGATAGGCAGCGTAAGAGGGAATTTGGACCAAGGCAGTCAAGTATACCGACTGATAGTAAGAAGTTTAAGGGTTCTGGTTCACAAGATCAGACACAAGGCCACAGATGCCAGATTGGAATATCTATAGCTAGTTCCCCGGGCACAATAACAAGGGGATATGCCCCAGTGCCTGAATGTATGCATTGTGGTAGGAGACACAGAGGGGAGTGTCGACTGTTAACTGGATAGTGTTTTAAGTGTGGGGCTACGGATCATTTCATAAGAGATTGCCCTCAGAGGAGTGGTTCAATAGCTCCGAAACAAGTTGATAGACCTTCCCCTACAGTTCAAAGGGGTAAAAGATCGGGTAGAGCAGAAATGACTGACATTTCACAGAAGATTGTTTTTGAAACAGTAGAAAGGCCCGAAGTCAGGGTGGCACCACAAGTATATGCTATGGAATCTCAGGAAGAGCCAAACCCAAACACTGATGAGGCGATACAAGGAAGTGAAGAAACAAGGAGGTAGCAACTCCACGGTTACTTAAGTCAGGTAAATTTCGAGGATGAAATTTTTCTTAGAGGGGAAGAGTTGTAACATCCTCACTTTAGCTAGTCCATACAGTCTACTGTTCCAGTGACCAGTGTCGGTCCGGACAGCTAGAACGCCCGAAAAAAAAAATCAATATTTAAATTAAAGTGAGGAACCAAAATTAACTCAAATATTAATAAGAAAAATTTAGAAAAAAAAAATTTAGAAATAAAATACAACCAAGTTAAATGAGCTGGTGCCCTAGCGATGGGTAACCTAGTGAGAAGTTGCGGTTCTCGCAACTAGGAGCCCTAGACCCGGGGGAAAAAAATTATAAAATAATTTTTGGGACTCCAGAGAAGGGTCATTGAGGTTCTTATAGCATTAGAATGCCAAGAAAATACTTAGAAAAAATTTTCAATTGGTACAGACAATTTTGGCCCGTTAAGCCAAATGGAGGGCATTTTGATCATTTTCGTCTTCAGAGATGATTCTTGGCCAACTTGTCTAGTTAAATAAATAATTTTTATAACATAAAATATGATTAAATGTTGTTAAAAATTTAATTGAAATTAATTGGACAAGAAAAGGATGGAAAAATGAAAGAAAATGGATTTATGACATCATCATGATGTCATTAAAAACTCTCCCAACCAACCCAATATTGACACATGGCATAAACATATATAAAAGAGGCCAAATGGGCTGGAAAACAAAAAGAAATCAGAACATCTTCTTCTCTTCTTCTCCTTGATGTAAAACACTCCCACCATGGCCACCATGATCAAGCATTCAAAGCTTAATTTTCCCCCACTTTTACCCAACAAAATCCTAACCTAGCAATACAAAAACTTGCTCTTACACCTTGGTGATTTTTTTGGGAGCAAAAAGAAGAGGAAAACAAGAGCTTTAGCAAGTGGGAAAAATCTCACTCCTTTGAGGTTAGTGACCTAGCCATGAATTTTTCATTAAATTCATGTTAAGAACTTTGATTATGTGTAAATTGCAAAGAACAATTGTTGAATACCATGTGGATGGAAACCCTAGATTTTTGGCAGCCATGGTTAGGGTTTGTTTGTGGTGAGTTTAATGAAGTTAAAAGACCATCATGGCAGACCACAATATGTACCCACTAAGTGGATTGCTGAAATGCAAGTTAAATGCATGATTTGAGATGTTAGGGTTAGGGTTTGGGTTTGCGTATAAAATGGAGACTTTGATCATGTAATGGTTAAAGTGAGTTTTAAAGGTCAATTAGTGACCATTTGGATATGTGTAAACAAGAAATGAAGGGGTTTGTGTAGTGGGAATTGAGATTAGTGTGGCTGCCCATGGTGACCTGCATAATTGGACATGAGTCCAGCAGGTTTGGGCAGCCATAACTTGAATTGTAGAGGTTCAATTGGTGCAAGGCCAATTGGACATGAAACTAGACATACAATGCAACAACTTTGGTGAAGAAACCATACCCATAAAACAAAACCAAGTGGACTAAAAGCTTGCCCTAATCCGTGTGACCTGTAGTCTGTTTCTGCAGAATGACCAAATGAACAGTAATTGTTCATTTGGCCATAACTCAATGTAGAAAGGTCGAATTGACCTAAAATTTTACCAGAAATAAGCTGAGATATAGACCAACAACTTTCATGAAGGAACCTAACCCAAATTATGACCAGAACCTATCTAACAAGTGAGTCACATTCACTATTCACTGCACTATAGATATGGTCAGTCCAGAAAAATTTCAATCCTGCCAGTTGTGGTATTTGGACCATAACTTATGCTAAAAAACTCCAAATGTAGTGAATCAAAAAAGGAAATTCAACTAGACAAAATAAGGAACAACTTTCATGTTCATCATTTTGCCAAATTCCCGCTGCAAATATGACAAATAGAATAGTAAAAATGAAGCATGAAAACTGAAAATTTTACTCAATTAGCATTAAGCTTAGAAATGGTATTGGCAACTAATACCAACAAATTTTGAATGCAAAATGTGGTATGTTGGGAGTATTAAAACCAATGTACCTATTTTCTATGCAAAAGTCAATATTTTAGTTGACTAATGAAATAAATAGTAACATTCAAACTTGAAATTCAAAAATTGTGAAACTTAAAAGTGCAAATGCCCTAGTAGGCCTAATGTGATTGGTTTGGATAGGTTGGCATGCCAATAGGGTTTTGATAGCAGTACTGCGTATGATGTATGGCTTCATTGCCATTCTGTGATGTGATAGCCTATGGTTATACTGATTATGATGTTTTATTTGGCTTTATGCCTTATTGCTATTATGACTTATTAGCCATTTTGTTTGCACACTTGGAGACATATTGTGACCGATGGTGTGACGGCCCGAGGTACCTGGTACCCAGTGCTAGTTTACCCATTTATCTAGTCCGGTCAACTTGTATAGGTTACTTGGGCATGGAAAAGTATAACTGTAAATGAACTGATTATTAAGGAAAATACGGAAATTAAATATCAAGAATGATTACAATAAAATACAAAGAAGCTCAAAATCATCAAGGAAACAATTAATAAAATGCATGAAGAAGTTAATATTATATTTTACTTTATTTTATTTTATATTGTCACCACTAAGCAGAATTGCTTAGCGCGTCACTTTTGCCACGCGCAGGTACTGGAGACCTAGCTGGAGAGCCCAGCATACATCAGACAGGGTAAGCCTTTAGAGTTGCATCCGGAGTCCAGAGTCACCTCACATCTGCACTGCATATGGTAGGACATTAGGATTTTGGGTAGCATTTTATATTTTGCATTTTGTATTAGCTTTGGGTTGTCACTATAAACTCTTGCAATTATGTGATGATGTAAATATATGAAATTTCATATTATTGAAATTTTCTACATAATGTATGTTTGATAAATGAAATGTTGAGAAATATTTATGAATGTGCTTCCAGCAATGAAGTGAAAAGAAAAAGTTCTGAAAATAGTGTTGTGATTTGAGATTGAGATTTTATAGATTCACTTGAATGTCTATAATGGAGTTTGGATTTGAAAATTATTTTCAAAGTGTTTTTAAACAGGTTCAGAAGAACTGTTTTTCTAATTTATAGCCGGCACTCTGCCGGATTTTCTATAAAATTTACGGAAAAATTCAGATTTATCAAAAATTGAAAATAAATGAATTAAAAGGGATAAATTTTAATTAGAAAAATAAATTGGTGCTCTGGCACACTGAGTGGCATAACTTGCTCGGCTACACTGTAGACGGGTAAGGGGTGTCACAAATGGATATCTATTCTTTATTGCCACCTTATTCAACTAGCGGTAGTGAATACATAAGCGGAGAGTGTCATCCTTCTTCTTAACAAACAACACTGGCGCTCCCCAAGGTGAAACACTAGGTCGGATAAAGCCCTCATCAAGCAGCTCTTGTAACTGCACTTTCAATTCTTTCAGTTCTACTGGTGCCATCCAATATGGTGTAATAGAAATTAGGTCCATACCAGGTATAACATCAATCTCAAACTGCACTTCTCTTTCCGGAGATAATCCTAGCAACTCATCAAGGAACACATCCAGAAAGTCACATACAGTAGGAATGTCTCTCAATATTGGACTCCCCATTTGGGTGTCTATCACATGTGCCAAGTATGCTTCACACCCCTTTCTGGTCATCCTTCTGTCTAGTGCAGCCGAAATGATGTTTGATGGCAGTAACTGCCTCTCTCCATGTATTACCACATCACCGTATAGAGGGAAACCAAAAGTGACTATCTTCAGTCTACAGTCAATCATGGTGTGATGCATGGCTAACCAATCCATGCCCAAGATGATATTATAATCTCTAAAGGGCATTTTGATCAAATCTGATAGAAAAACATGTCCTTGGATCACCAAAGGACAATCTCTATACATTCAGTTGACCCGGACTTTTTGTCCTAATGGACTAGTTACTAGCACTTCAAAATTCATTTTGGCACACGGAACCTCAAGAGAACTAACTATGCTAGCACTAACATACGAATGGCTAGAACTCGGATCAAATAGTACAAATAAATCTTGATCGGAGATAGAAAATGTACCGGCTACAACATCGAAAGTCTCAGCCTCTTCCTGTTGTCTCATCGTGTAAACTCTGGCTGGAGCACTCCCTTGTGCTGATTGGCTAACGGTACCCTGACTACCAAAAGCATTGCCTCTACCTCTGCCTCTTCCTCTACTAACCAGTTGTGAACCTCTAGAAGCAAAACTCTGAATGGATCCCTCAACAGTAATAGGAGCTAGCCCAAATCTACAGGCAAAGGTGCAGTCCTTAGCAAGATGGCCCGTACCTCCACAGTTAAAGCAAGCTCCTGCTGCCCAATAGCATTCTCCCCCATGAGTCTTGCCACAGGTCTCACAGGCGCGGGGAAGACATGAAACCCTGGTCGATTGCTGACCAGATCTAGGGGGTTTCTGTCCGGAGGATCTGCCCCTTTCGAACCTTCCACCTTTACCTCTGCTTGGTCCCCCAAATTTTTTGCTCTTTCTAGATGTACCACTGGGACTTTGCTCTACTGATTTGTCCCCTTTATCTTTCTCTGATTTCTCAGTCTTCTCTGATTTCTCTTTCGCTGTTATCACTTCTAATTCAATCCTTTCTAACTCAAGTGCCTGAGAGATGAGCTCAGAGAAGTTACTGTGTCTGAATCCCCCTACTTGCATCCTCAAACTGGGCTTCAAACCGATCTTGAATCTCTTGCATCTTTCTTTGTTGGTAGATAGGAGACTCTCAGCATAGCGGCTTAAGCGGGAGAACTCCCTTTCATACCCTGCCACAGATTTATTTCCTTGCTTTAGACTTAAAAATTCTTATAGTTTCTGATCCACATATGCATCTAGGACATATTTTTGTCGAAACTCTCTGATGAAGTCATCCCAGGTCAATACTGGCGGTTTTGCCAAGCTGTGGGGGATGGTCTTCCACTAGTCATACGCATCCCCTTGCTGTAGCGATACTGAATACTCAAATTTTAGTTCATCTGGGCAGTGCAGCTTCTTAAACACTCGGTCCATTCTCTCTAGCCACTACTCTGCCTCTAAAGGGTCTACTGTATCCTTGAATTCTGTCGCCCCATATTTCAACAGCTTGTCATATTGTCTGATTGGAGCTTGAGGTTGCACCACAGGAGTCTAGGGTGGAGCTTGAGTAGGCATACCCCTAGCCATCTATTGAAACATAGCATCCATCTGCTAGGCGAATTGTGTAGGAAACTGCGGCATTTGTGGGGCCGGTGCCACTAACCCACTGACATTTTGGAGAGTTGGGGCTTCCCCTTGGGCCTCTTCCTCTACTGACTGCTCAACAGAGCGATCCCCTTCTTCCATTTCAGTCTGGAGTTAGGATATCTTCTGACCAAGTAACACAAGGAGATTTCCCTTCGTTAGTTCATATTTATGATGTAATGCACTGTATATAACAAATAAGGACATTGAGTAGTTGTTTTTATCAAAGAAAAGACACAAATTCACAAGTTAAAACATACTTTAAAAATTCACTCTGATACCACTAAAACATGTCACACCTTACCCCTTTGTAAGGCATAACATGATCCCGTAGAATACCTAATGAACTACCGAATTTCACCTACCGATAACTCATTTTAAAACCATTTTCTTACTTTTTGGAAGTGGTGAGCATTTTCTTACATTTAATAGAAGTTTAAAGGCTAGTAAAAAATTTTGTCCATTTTTATTTGTTTGCAAATTTTGGAAAAATTTCGGTTGAGTGTCGTCTGTATTTTAAGAAAACAGTTCTTTAAAAACCTGTAAAAACACTTCCAGTATCTCATTTCATCAAATCAAACACTACCGCAACAAAATCAACCTCAATTTTTCCCAACTCCAAAATTCAAAATAATTCTCATTTCAATTGTCTTTAAAATATAACACTAAATAACTTCATTCATTTTTCATTAAAGTAAAATGAAATTACATTCATCATCCAAAATATAAATGAGAAAATCCAAACTAATATTATTACAAACTCTATACAACTGCTCATGACCAGTTTATACATGTACATACATTTACATACACCAAATAAATATTACAATCAGGGTATAAAATATACTCGATAAAATTTCAGGGACATAGCTCCAAGATCCTCAGCAGCTCACTCTGTTGCTCCTCTAGTCTCTATATCTGCGACAGCAATAATAGCCATCGCTGAGTACTATGACTCAGTGGTGCACAATATTCTAAAATAACAGTTTATGCATAATTCAAATCACATTTATTCAAATATTGAACTAACATGAAAAATAGATACAAAACATAATTTTTAAATTTTTTTAGTCCAAACAATCTCATTTAGGAAATCTCAAAATGAATTTTATAAAAACACACAGTTATATCATGCCATTCAAAACAATATTCATATCAATAGCCAGAGGCTTATGAGAAATCACAAGGCTAGCTAGCTCAATCTATGCGTACCCATTCAAATTTCTTCCTCTACTGGCTCACACCTCAACACTTCAGCCAGAGAGGGAATCAAAATTCAAAACTATTTCCTCCCACTGGTCATCCTAGTGAGGTATTCAAATATATGGTCATGACACTGTGATTTCAAAACTGTCTTAGCAATTTACTAAACATTTATTACCATTTCAAACACATACAAGTAAACTTTCAACAAATTAAGTCAAAAGCATAACATACATTTCAATCACCATTTTGCAATATAAGTAAATCACAATTCGTTTCATGCACTTTGCAAACAAATTTTAAAGAATATTTATGTTATGCACAAACCTTATGCGAGTCGCCTTTTGGCCTTGACTTGATGCCTCGGGTTCTTTCTCGAAATTCTTTCCAACTGAAACACAGTTTTATAGTGTTTTAGTATTATAATTTACTATAAGTCCAAAAATAAATTCAAATCTATTTATATCTAACTTAAATATACTTAACTTGATGTTCTTTAAAATTTGTATTTTGATGTTACTATTCATGACACTATTCAAGTCAATTTATTGACTTTCTAATGCTTAATAGGTATAGGAATTCTAATTTCACCCACATACCACATTTTGGTTACCTAATTTGTTGGTTTTGGTTGATTCCTCAAATTTTAAGTCTCTTAGGTGAAATTTCCAAATTTTAGATTTGGTGTCCTATTTTGCACTGTTCCATTAGTCATGTTGCTGTAGTAATTTGGCTAAGTTTTCTTCATAAAGGTTGTTCCTTATTGTCTTAAATTTATTTACCTTTTTGAATCACTCCATTTGGAGTTTTGTAGCCTATGTTATGGCCATTTGAACACGACTGGTCAGATTTGGTGTTACCCAGAATTCTGGGCATTTCCTAGATTTTGGCAATTTTTGTACATTGACTGTAGGTGAGTTTTTAGACAGGTTATGAGCACAATTTGGGTTTGTTTCCTTCATGAGGTCATTTAGACCTTCCTAGGCCAAGTTATGGTCATTTACGTTACTACTGTTTATTTGGTCATTTTTGTACAGGTCAGTGTGCCCAATTCCGGATTTGGTCTAATTGTTCACTAAGTTATGGTCACTTTCTTGGCATGATTCCTAAATAACAAATGTGCCATTTTGTGTCTAGTTTTATTCCCAATTGACCTCACACCAATTAGGTTAGTAAATTTTCAGTTTTGGTCCCTAAAAAGGGCCTAGGTCAAGCTGCCTGCAAACTAACCCTAACCAATCTGAATTGAAACTTGGTTCCAACAATTCATACACACCACAAATGGTCACAATTGACCATTTCTCAACTCAAATAAGGTCAACTACATCAATTGACCAATTCTCAACTTTTTCTCCAATTTTTCACATGCTCAAAACCCTAGTTACATAAATTTCAACTCTAATGTAATTTAAAGTGTATATTCATGATCTATATACCTAATTCACCTCAAATAACCATTCAAATACCTCAAACTCATTCATTTCAAACCCTAACCCTAGTTGGCCGAAATTCCTATTTGGTCCCCCAAGGATAGTTTTTATTTGATTTTACACAATTTCTAAGTTTATTAAAGCATATGTGCATGAATTTTTAAAGAAAAACTAAGTGATTGATAACTAACCTCTTTCTTTGAATTTCAAATCTTCAATATCTATTTTTCCTCCTTTTCTTTATCAATCACCTTCTCAAGTTGGTCTAACAAGTTTTAATGGTGAAATTTGGGGACAAAGTGAGGTTTAATGGGGGTTTGCAAGCTTGAACTCAAGCTTCCATGGAGGTTTGTGGTGAGTGAAGTGGGAGAGAGAGAGAGTTGCTGGCTGGTTTAGTGAGGAAGATGAAATGAATTTTTTTTTTCTTTTTATTTTTGTCTTTTAATTATTAGGATTTATTCCCAAAATTTCAATTATTTAAATATTAGATTTATTGCATCATGCATATGTCATGCATGATGTAAATAAACTTTTTTTCTTCTTCTTTTTTTCTTTGGCATTTATTTTTCCATTAGTTCTTTAATTTAATTTTTGATCCCGAAATTTTCTTTTCTCCAATTTTATTGGACAGTTAGGTCAGGAGTCAGCTCTAGGAGTGAATTGACCGAATTTCCTCTCACTAGTTCAATCTGAATTGCAAGTTATTCAATATTTCTTTTGGACCCCTGACCTAATTATTTGACCTGCTTAACATTTTTTTTTTTTCATGATTTTCTCTTTTCCACTGTGTTTGCAATAGTCTTAAGGACCGCGGCGTCACATTTTCTAGTTCGAAATTTGAGTTTAGACTGACCTCGCAGTCATTCCCGAAAAGTTCACCCATCACTGTGACTCCCTACTCATTTAACTTTTTATATTCTATTTTTCTTATTTATACTTAACTATTTGGCAATTACTAATTATTTGCGTTCAGGGCTTATCTAGGTGTCTTAGATGTGGTTCTAATTCTCTTAATTGTTCGGACAGACACCGATCACTGGAACAATGAAATATACCAGGCTATGCAAATAGGGGTGTTACAGTGGTTATCGCAAGGGTTTTGCAGTCGCCGGAAAATTCTCACCGAAGTGAAAAAAGTGAGAGCCACCACTTTAATTTTGAGGGAAATCAAAGGAAATCATTAGTAAAAAAAAAATTTAAAAATTTATAAAACCACTTTTAAAACAGAGATTCTATGTTCGGGGCCTATGTACTAGTGGGGAATGTGTTAGGCACCCCACCTCATCCCTCAACGAGGGTAAGCAAATTTAACGATGCGCTCTTCATAACATAAGATTAATAATTTAGTGGTTGAAGTTATAATGTTGGTCCCTGTTAAAAGGAACGTTTGATATTTCACCATTTTAGGTTTCTCAAGAACACGGGTATATGGGATGGCCCTACAGTGAATTGGTGTTATGTTTATTTGATTAGTTAAATATTTTATCAAAATTCTCCCTCTTCAAATTAGGACTCTAATTCTAAAGAGGTGTTATTTGGCCCCTAAAGATTCATAACGAGTGAGGAGGACTCTCGGCTCACACATTATGTACCTTGGCATACAAATAACTGAGGGTGTAGTGTGTGTGTGTTAAAATATTAGAATTTTGTAACACCCCACACCTGTCTACAGTATAGCCGAGCAAGGCATGCCACACGGCGTGCCGGAGCGCCTGATCTTATCTGATTTCATTACAGTTCTTGATTTATTTATTCAAAAACTTTATTTAAGGTTTAGGCTATTTTTACTTTTATCAAAATCTAACTAATTTGAAAATTTAAAAAAAATTTAACGATAATCCGACAAAGTGTCAGCTGTAATTTGGACTAACAGTTCTTCTGAACCTGCCAAAGACAATTCACAACATATTCAAATTCATATCTCAATTTATCTCAATAATATCTCATCAGTTTCTCAAAATTTCTTAAACTCAATCTCATTCAGAATCATTATGATTAGATAATCAATTCAGACATTAGAATTCTTTCATTTCATTAACTTATATAATTTTCCAATTAAGTACATAAATTTGTCAAGTACAGGATATACAAATGAAATTACAATATACTTAGAATGAACAAAATACATAACATGTATAATTATGAGCCCTATCTACATGCATTGCTAAGGAGTTGACAATCTTGAACTCTTCTGACACTTTTACAGATCTGGACTCCAAAAATCTCAGGCAACAGTCTGCTGGTTTTACCTTCAGTACCTGCGTGAGGAAGCAATTCCATCGCGCTAAGCATTTCTGCTTAGTGGTTCAATAGTATAACAAGAAATAATATATATAAATAAAGAAAGAAATAACTCATAATTCGGATATCCAGGAATCAATTATTCTAACTGTATTGTATTTAAAGTCTCTAAGGTCCTGCAAATTGTATCTTTGTTATGTTTCTGTTGCTAATCTCTTTTACTCATTTCATTCAATGCTTAATTTAATTGCACTGAAATTTTCGTATACTTAACTTAACTTAACTGCCTGAAATGAATAATGTTTTAATTGACTGCCAATGTAGCCTATACACTGACCAGACTGGATAAACGGATATAATAGCACTGGGTACTTGGTACCTCGGGCCGTTACACCATCGGTCACAAAGTATCTCCCGATGTGCAAACAGTATGGCTAAAAAGCCATATAATCAATCAGGCATTAAGCCGAGTATAATAACACAAACTGTATAGCCATAGGCTATTAAAATTATAGTATGGCATAATAAGCCATAAAACATAGTATGACGTAAAATCATTTACAGAACAGCTGTCAGAATCCTATTGGCATGCCAACCTATCCAAACTAGTCAACTAGGAAAATTAGCGCATATTACAATGTTACATATTTAATTCTTTATTCATAGGGTTTATACATCTTTATGCCTTTCACTGGTCAATAAAATTATTGACCTTTTTATGCATCATGGATAGGTTGATTCTAGCATCAACATGTCACAATTTACAATTCAATATGTTGTCAATATAATACAATTTACCCTTTTCACAAGTTGACATTCATTGCCAAATCACTTCAAGCATCATTTTATGTAATTACCAATTTTTAATTTTAGTGTGCTAGACTGGTCTAGCTTAAAGTCCTATTTCTCTTGGTACTGTTCCCTTCAATTCATTTCATTAGTCAACCTATAATGTTGACCCTTGATGCACTCTATGTGAGTCAATTCTAATGTTACCAATATGTCACATTTTATAGCCCTTTAGTGTTGGTATATGTTACCAATTTCATTTCCAAGTGTATTGCATTTTATTGCAATTTACCAGATTTTGGTATACTATTTTGACCTAGCCGGACGACTTAGTTCCCTTGATTTTTGGGTTTCGGTCCAAACTACAAACTTGTAGGTCTATGTCTTATTGCACGCGGGGCAAAATTTCAGGTATTCTGAGTTGTGTAGACCAAGATATAGTCAATTTACCAATGCTGGACATATTGCACCTTTAGTGTAAAATTTGGTCAATTTTAGTTCTGGCAGTTTTGGTACCTGAACTTGTGCAAGCTATTTGATTTGGTTCTGGCCATTTCTGGGTTTTGGTGTCTTCATAAGAATTATAGCTCTATGTCTTATTGCACTAGGGATAAAATTTCAGGTCATTCTAAAATGTATAGACCAAGATATGGTCAATTTACTAAAGCTGGACAGATTGCACCTTTAGTGCAAAATTTGGTCAATTTTAGGTCACGTTTGGTTCGGCAGTTTTTGTACCGGAACTTGTGCAAGCCATTTAACTTGGTTCTGGCCATTTCTGGGTTTTAGTGTCTTCATAAGAATTGTAGCTCTATGTCTTATTGCACTCGAGGAAAAATTTCAGGTCATTCTAAGTTGTATAGACCAAGATATGGTCAATTCACTAAAGCTGGATAGATTGCACCTTTAGTGCAAAATTTGGTCAATTTTAGTTCTGGCAGTTTTGGTACCTGAACTTGTGCAAGCTATTTGACTTGGTTCTGTTCATTTCTGGGTTTTGGTGTCTTCATAAGAATTGTAGCTCTATGTCTTATTATACTCGGGGCAAAATTTCAGGTCATTCTAAGTTGTATAGACCAAGATATGGTCAATTCACTAAAGCTGGACAAATTGCACCTTTAGTGCAAAATTTGGTCAATTTTAGTTCTGGCAGTTTTGGTACTTGAATTTGTGCAAGCTATTTGACTTGGTTCTGGCCATTTCAGGGTTTTAGTGTCTTCAAAAGAATTGTAGCTCTATGTCTTATTGCACTCGGGGTAAAATTTCAGGTCATTCTAAGTTGTATATACCAAGATATGGTCAATTCACTAAATCTGGATAGATTGCACCTTTAGTGCAAAATTTGATCAATTTTAATTCTGGCAGTTTTGGTACCTGAACTTGTGCAAGCTATTTGACTTAGTTCTGGCCATTTCTGGGTTTTGGTGTCTTCATAAGAATTGTAGCTCTATGTCTTATTGTACCCGGGGCAAAATTTCAGGTCATTCTAAATTGTATAGACCAAGATATGGTCAATTCACTAAAGCTGGACAGATTGCACCTTTAGTGCAAAATTTGGTCAATTTTAGTTCAGGCAATTTTGGTACCTGAACTTGTGCAAGCTATTTGACTTGGTTCTGGTCATTTCTGGGTTTTAGTGTCTTCATAAGAATTGTAGCTGTAACACCCCTAAGTTCGGTAGTGCGTTCTACTGTTCCGGTGATCAGTGTTGTCCGGACAGCTAGAATGCCTAGAACTACACTTCAATATGAGTGAGGAGACATTAAATAATGAAATACAAGAAAAGAAAATACAAGAAAAATAAAGGAAAAATAATAGTAAAGAAATGCAACTAAGTTAAGTGAGCTGAGAACCCTAGCGATGGGTGACCGCACTGGGAAGTCACAGCGTGGACCGTTGACTAACTCTGGACCGCGGGAAACCCTGAAAAATATTTTTAGGAGTTAAAGAGACATTAATTGAAGTAGAAATATCATTAGAAATATCAAAGAAAAATTAAATAATTAGTACAAAGAAAAGCGAGAAATCGAAAAACGGACAAAACCCGGTGTTACCGAAAAATCGGGAATGCAACCTGAACAGGGGCATTGTGGTCATTTGATACCCCGAGTTGTCTTTTGACCTAAATTTCCATTAAAAATAAATAATATTACACTTGGAAAATGTCATGAAAAATTAAATTTGTGGTACCTAATTTAAATAGCAAAAATTGGGAGTTAAATGTGGAAAAATGAAACCTTAGAATAAACAATGATTTAATTCTTACATAGTGGTCCACTAACTCATTTAAGTGGACCACTAAAGCTTCATTTGGGCAGAATATACATCTTCATCTTCAACCTTAGAACCAGCAGAAAATTTGCTCCCAAAAAACTCCATTGACGCATGGTTGAAGCTTCATGCATATGAGATTCAAGCTTCTTTCCTTCTACCTTCCTTCATCAAAGTTAGTCTACACCACTTGGGCAGTAGATTGGCAGCAAGAAGACCAAGTTTTGGTGAAGGTTTAAGAAGTCTCATCCATAGGTAAGTTTGAGTTTTTGATTGTTGCTTTGTTAAAGTTTGTAAGGGTGTTATGGGTGTTTGATTTATGGAGAAATTTTTGAGTTTTGATGTTGAATGGGAATGTGCACTTTTGGCAGCCATGGAAACACCTTGAAGGCAGTTTAATTGTGCTTGTAAATGGTGAATTAAATGATTGATTAAATGTATATTGTGTAGGAAATTGTTTGGGTAATGTATACTTAGTATATGTAAATGTAAAATGAGATTTAAAGCTTGGAAAGTAATGGAATGTAAGTGTACCATTGTGGCAGTTTGTTCACTCTTGAAGAATGCTGAAATTCATGCTTGGTTTATGGAATAATGATGTTAAAATGTGTTGGTTGTTATGGCAGTTTGAATGTATGTATAGTAGTGTGAAGGTTGGACATGTGAATGAGCTTGGTTATGGAGTTAAATTGTTGTAAATTGAGTTGGGCAAATTCTGCACTTGTTGGTGCACATTGAATGTAATTGTAAGCTACCAAAATGACCTATAATGTGTTGTGAATTATGTTTAGGTCATGGTACAACCAGAATTAGTTTGAATGTTAAGTTTGGTGAGTGTTAAAAGTGATGTTTGATATGTATGCAAGAATTGCAATAAGGCAGTTTGTATTTTAGGCCTATAACTTTAAGTGTGTGGCTCCAATTGGTATGAGACCAATTGGAGGTGAAACTAGGCACAAAATGTGCCAACTTTCATGGAGGAAGCTTGCCAAAATTCTGCTTGCAAGGTAGCTTGAAAAATGACCAAATCCGGATTAAGTGCAAATGAGGCCTGAAAATTGACTATTTAGGCAGCAGTTAGTTTTTAGGCCATAACTCACTCAAAATAGGTCCAATTGACCTGAAATTTTAACCATGAATAGTTAAGACCCATATCTACAAGTCTTATGAAGACACCAAAGCCCAAAAATGACCATAAGTAAGTCAAACAGCTTGCACAAGTTCGGGTCTAAAAACTGGCCGAACCTAAAATGACCTAAAGTAACCTAAAATGACCAATTTTGGTGCAATTTGACCAGCAATAGTAAAATGACCATAACTTGGCCTACATAACTCAGAATAACCTGAAATTTTGCCCCGCATTCCATAAGACATATATCTACAAGTTTGTAGTTTTGACCGAAATCCGAAAACCAAGGGAACGAGGTCGTCCGGCTAGGTCAAACTAGTATCCCGGAATACAGCAAATCGCAAGAAAATGCAGTATACACGGAAATGAATTTGGTAACATGTACCAACCCTAAAAGACTATCGAATGTGACATATTAATGACATTAAAACCTAAATTACCTAGAATACACCAAGGGTCGACATAGTAGGTTGACTAAGCGAATAAATGAATTCAGTGAATTAATTATCAAGCATTATCGTTAGAGACAGTTTAAATGAGTACTAAAACACTTTAAATTGTGTTTCTCAGTTAGCAAAGACTCAGGGAGGGGAAGGAAACACTGAGTCAGAGCCAAGAGACAGTTATCAGAGGTTTGTGCATAATAAGTATTTCTTTTGAATTTTTCAATTGAAATAAATTATGATTATTTCTATGTTATTATTTTAAATTGTGTTTGTGCACAATAAGTTTGACTTCTCATTTTCTACTTAAAAATTTAATTCAACATTATAGTTTTAAATTGTGTCCGTGCACAATACTTTTATATTCACTGCTTTTACTAGCAAATTTATGTAGAGAAATGAGTTATGAATAAGTTTTGATTGCTTTGGTTTTGGGAATATTATTTGGAACTTATTGTATTGCCAACTTTGCAAATGGAAATTTTGAGATAAAATGTGATTTATGGTTTGTATGAAATATTGTGATTTGAAATTGTTTTGATTCACATTTGGCATGACACTATTGATATATTCCTCCCTCTTTGACTTATCAGTCTGGGGTGAGTGTGATTTTGTTCCTCCCTCTTTGACTTCCCAGTCTGAGGTGAGTGTGGATGAATACTCATTATTCAGCTAGCTTCCTCCCTCATTGATTTCGATTATTGGGGTGAGTGTGTCTTGTCGTGGTGTACAACACGGCATGTGTGGAAAAATTGTGTCATGGCCTAAATTATGTTATCGATTGGCAACATTGTATTATTCAGTTATTTGATCGAATTGTGTTATTGATTTGCAAAACGGTATTATTTAGTTATTTGATCGAATTGTGTTATTGATTTGCAAAACGGTATTATTCAATTACTTGATCAAATTTGTGTTAGTTGAATTTTGTAAATTGTGAAATGGAATTGTGAATCATTTGATTTGTAAACTGTCAATAAAAGATTTATATATCGCATTTCAAATTGTTATTATGCACCACTGAGTAAATTTTACTCAGCAATAGCTTTTCATTGCTGTCGCAGGTAGACAGACTGACAGGGCAGCAGACTAGGCTGCTAGTACATTCAGCGAGAAATCATCGGGTATATTGAGTATACCATATTCTTCATTTTATATTGTAATGTATGTTCACTGTATGTATATAGTGTTCTTGGTTTTGAGCAGTTGTAAATTAAAATTGTACATTAAAGTTGTAAAATAAATTATGAGTTATTTGGACTTGTAAAAAATGTATTATATTTCTTTTATCTCAATCTTTGAAAAATTATTGTGGATTTGTGTTGAATTATGCTAGAGTTTGAGATTGAGAAAAATATTGAAGTGTTTTTTATAGGTTTTTGAAGAACTGTTTTATCCAAATTACGGAGGGCACTCTGCCAAAATTTTTTTACAGAAATTACTAAAAGTCTAAATGTGTTAGTTAATTCACCTCAGTTCAAAAAGGTTTTCAACACCTGTAAATAGTGCTCACCACTGTAAAAGAAGTAAGAAAAGTTTTTAAAAATCCCTTGTAGTGTATTTAATGGGTTATCAGTAGGCGAAGTTGGTAATTCATTAGGTATACTACGGGATCATGTTATGCCTTACAGAGGGGTAGGGTGTGACATTAGCTCTATGTCTTATTGCACTCGGGGCAAAATTTCAGGTTATTATAAGTTGTATAGACCAAGATATGGTCAATTCACTAAATCTGGACAGATTGCACCTTTAGTGCAAAATTTGGTCAATTTTAGTTCTGGCAGTTTTGGTACCTGAAATTGTGCAAGCTATTTGACTTGGTTCTAGCCATTTCTGGGTTTTAGTGTCTTCATAAGAATTGTAGCTCTATGTCTTATTGCACTCGGGGCAAAATTTCAGGTTATTCTAAGTTGTATAGACCAAGATATGGTCAATTCACTAAATCTGGACAGATTGCACCTTTAGTGCAAAATTTGGTCAATTTTAGTTCTGGCAGTTTTGGTACCTGAAATTGTGCAAGCTATTTGACTTGGTTCTGGCCATTTCTGGGTTTTAGTGTCTTCATAAGAATTGTAGCTCTATGTCTTATTGCACTCGGGGCAAAATTTCAGGTTATTCTAAGTTGTATAGACCAAGATATGGTCAATTCACTAAATCTGGACAGATTGCACCTTTAGTGAAAAATTTGGTCAATTTTAGTTCTGGCAGTTTTGGTACCTGAAATTGTGCAAGCTATTTGACTTGGTTCTGGCCATTTCTGGGTTTTAGTGTCTTCATAAGAATTGTAGATATATGTCTGAACTATTCATGGTAAAAATTTCAGGTCAATTGGACCTGTTTTGAGTGAGTTATGGTCATCCTAATGACTACTGTTCATATGGTCAAAAATCTGGGTTGCAAGGTTGCTATTCCGGATTTGGTCATTTTTAAGGTCAGTTTCTAGGCAGAATTTTGGCAACATTTCTGCATGAAAGCTGGCCTATTTGGTGTCTAGTTTCACCTCCCATTGGCTTCATACCAATTGGGTTCATAGTTTGGCCCTTATGGCCTAATTTATGTACTGCCTTCAATACACAACCTGTATAAAACACATACACTTCCAATTTGATATTCCTTCTCCTCCTCATTACTTCAATATTCAATCAATAACACTTCCATATATATATTGTACACAATTCCAGCAACAATTTTGGGCAGAATATTCAAGTGCTCAATGCACATAATTCACCATTAAGTTCAATATTCACTTCCACCAAAATTCAACATATCTCAATGTCAATATTACACATACACTTCAATATAATCATACTTCAATATCACTTACACTTGCTGCCCACAATTTAATGCTAGCATATTTCATTAATAAACTACATATTCACACACAAATTCATGATTTAATAGGCTGCCAAACATGGCAGTTTTCCAAAGCATCAAGATTCCATTACACACCCTTAATTCAAGCACTACATGCACATACTTAGATTTTAACTTACTACATCCTCCATTTAAGTTATTCAACCTTAGTTTCCATCCATTAGAGGTAGGAAAAACTCAACTACAATAAACTTTCATGGCTGTCCAAAATTGAATACATCAATAACTCATCAAATCCTTAAAATTTCTTCACCATCCAACTCATCTCAACCTTAATACAAACTTTAATGAAGCAAGGGATGAAAAACTAGCACTAACCTTTTTTGAGCTTCACCAAAACTTCATCAAATCCTCTTCTTTTTGCTTCCAACATACTGCCCAAGGTGTGTGTGCAAGCTTTAATGAAGAAACTAAGTAGAAATGGTGGTTTGATCATGCACCCATGGAGATTGCATGTGGGGCGTCCATGGTGAACTCCATTTCTCTTGGCTGGTTAATTCTCAAGATGGAAGATGATGGTTCTGCTGTCCCAAAGGAATATTTAAGTGTCCCAAATTAAGAGTTAGTGGAGCACTAACTTGGATTTTAATGTTTAATTAGTTAAAGTTTCCTTATTTGCTCATTTGGCTCCATTCTTTTACTATTTACATATTGTATCACAATTTAATTTTTCATGACACTTCCAAAGTGTAATATCATTTATTTTTAATGGACATTGAGGTCAAAAGGCAACTCTAGGTGTCAAATGACCAAAATACCCCACTTCGGGTTATATTCCCGATTTTTCGGTAACACCAATTTTTGTCTGTTTCTCGATTTTTTGTTTTTCTTTGTACTAATTTATTAGTTTTTCTTTAATAATTCTAGTGTCAATTTTATTTCAATAGACTTTTACTTATGTCTCGAAATTAAATTCTGAGGGTTCCCCGCGGTCCTGGGGTCGGCAATGACCTTCCCAGTGCAGTCACCCATCGCTGCGATGTCGGCTCGTTTAACTTAGCTTCATTTTCTCTCTTTCATTTGTCTTTTTGATTTTTCTTGCATTTTCTTCTTATTTATTTCATCATTATATGTCTGTTCATTATCACTGAAGTGTAGTTCCAAACATTTTGACTTTCCAGGGCAGACATTAGCCGTCAAAATAGTAGAATGTACGGACTACGAAAATGAGGATGTTACAACTCTTCCCCTCTAAAAAGGGATTTCGTCCTTGACATTCATCTGATTTAAACAACCGAGCTTATCGTTGTCTCATAATTTTATTCACTTTTCCATCATTGTTTTCCTCTGCCTTTAGTATTCCTACTCATGAAATTCTATTATTCATTAGTTTCTTGATCTCTCATGCTAGATTTCTTTGCCAGTCCTTCTGTCTCTTTTACCAATTCCAACTCTGTTAAATTACCCTTTGTCTAAGTATTCTGCATTTATCTCATACAAGACCTTATACCTTGGCATCTTCATGCTTATTTAATAAATATCACTATACACAAACTCCATCAATGGAAGGTATCTATTCTTATTTCCGGAGAGAGCATCAATGCAATTTCTAAATGTATTCTCAAATACCTACATCATTCCTTTCTGTCAAAAATATTAAAATACTGATAAGACTCCATATCGATGTCCAAATTTCTTCATCCTCAAGGTGTTCTTTCTAATTTATAGCCATACTGAATTCTCAAAGCTTATAGCAATTTTTGTGGTAATGGTAGTCCACATTAGTGTAACCGAGTCACTGACTCTAGCTACCTTAGAAGTGTAGTCTTTCGATAGGCTAGTTCTGAAGTTTTAAATTTCTTACTAGAATTTTCACATTTATTTCCCGTAATAGTACTCTATTCGGGTGTAACTGTATCAAATTATAGATTACTTACAAATATTCTTATTTTATTCTACCACGAGGAAGCACGTAGCTCTACACAATAATCTCATATCGGTACTGTAATCTGCAGCTTACAATACAAACAAGGAGAACAGTACGTAGTTATTACGTTATAACCTCATGAACTAAGTTTTCTACTTCTTTTTCTAATGCCCTCTGCGGCTCTAAGTCCATATCTTAACTTTGAATAATCAAAAGTAAACAAATCTGCATAGTGTCACCTCAACTCTTATGAATGCAATGCATGTATGCACACTATCTTTCCAATTATCTTTGCCTAGGAACGCTTAAACCTTGCTCTAATACCACTAAATGTAACACCTCTCACCCGTCTACAGTATAGCCGAGCAAGGCGTGCTACAAGGCGTGCCGGAGCACCTGATCTTATCTGATTTCATTACAGTTCTTAATTTATTTATTCAAAAACTTTATTTAAGGTTTAGGCTATTTTTACTTTTATCAAAATCTAACTAATTTGGAAATTTCAAAAATTTTAACGATAATCCGACAAAGTGTCGGTTGTAATTTGGACTAACAGTTCTTCTGAACCTGCTAAAGACAATTCACAACATATTCAAATTCATAGCTTAATTTATCTCAATAATATCTCATCAGTTTCTCAAAATTTCTTAAACTCAATCTCATTCAGAATCATTATGATTAGACAATCAATTCAGACATCAGAATTCTTACATTTCATTAACTTATATAATTTTCCAATTAAGTACATAAATTTGTCAAGTACAGGATATACAAATGAAATTACAATATACTTAGAATGAACAAAATACATAACATGTATAATTATGAGCCCTATCTACATGCATTGTTGAGGAGGTGATAATCTTGAACTCTTCTGACACTTTTGCAGATCTGGACTCCAAAAATCTCAGGCGACAATCTACTGGTTTTACCTTTAGTACCTGCGAGAGGAAGCAATTCCATCGTGCTAAGCATTTCTGCTCAGTGGTGCAATAGTATAACAAGAAAAAATATATACAAATAAAGAAAGAAATAACTCATAATTCGGATATCCAGGAATCAATTATTCTAACTGTATTGTATTTTAAGTCTCTAAGGTTCTGCAAATTGTATCTTTGTTATGTTTCTGTTGCTAATCTCTTTTACTCATTTCATTCAAGGCTTAATTTAATTGTACTAAAATTTTCGTATACTTAACTTAACTTAACTGCCTGAATTGAATAATGTTTTAATTGACTGCCCATGTAGCCTATACACTGACCAGACTGAATAAACAGATATACTAGCACTGGGTACCTGGTACCTTCGGCCGTTACACCATCGGTCACAAAGTATCTCCCGGTGTGCAAATAGTGTGGCTAAAAAGCCATATAATCAATCAGGCATTAAGCCGAGTATAATAACACAAACTGTATAGCCATAGGCTATTAAAATTATAGTATGGCATAATAAGCCATAAAACACAGTATGACATAAAGTCATTTATAGAATAGCTGTCAGAATCCTATTGGCATGCCAACCTATCCAAATTAGTCAACTAGGCAAATTAGGGAATATTACAATGTTACATATTTAATTCTTTATTCATAGGGTTTATACATCTTTATGCCTTTCACTGGTCAATAAAATTATTGACCTTTTTATGCATCATGGATAGGTTGATTCTAGCATCAACATGTCACAATTTACAATTCAATATGTTGTCAATATAATGCAATTTACCCTCTTCAAAAGTTGGCATTCATTGCCAAATCACTTCAAGCATCATTTTATGTAATTACCTATTTTCAATTTTAGTGTGCTAGATTGGTCTAGCTTAAAGTCCTATTTCTCTTGGTACTGTTCCCTTCAATTCATTTCATTAGTCAACCTATAATGTTGACCCTTGATGCACTCTATGTGAGTCAATTCTAATGTTACCAATATGTCACATTTTATAGCCCTTTAGTGTTGGTATATGTTACCAATTTCATTTCCAAGTGTATTGCATTTTATTGCAATTTACCAGATTTTAGTGTACTATTTTGACCTAGCTAGACGACCTAGTTTCCTCGGTTTTTAGGTTTCTATCCAAACTACAAACTTGTAGGTCTATGTCTTATTGCACGCGGGGCAAAATTTCAGGTCATTCTGAGTTGTGTAGACCAAGATATGGTCAATTTACCAATGCTGGATAGATTGCACCTTTAGTGCAAATTTTGGTCAATTTTAGTTCTGGCAGTTTTGGTACCTGAACTTGTGCAAGCTATTTGACTTGGTTCTTGCCATTTCTGGGTTTTGGTGTCTTCATAAGAATTGTAGATCTATGTATTATTGCACTCGGGGAAAAATTTCAGGTCATTCTAAGTTGTATAGACCAAGATATGTTCAATTTACTAAAGCTGGACAGATTGCACCTTTAGTGCAAAATTTAGTCAATTTTAGGTCACGTTTGGTTCGACAGTTTTTGTACCCGAACTTGTGCAAGCCATTTGACTTGGTTCTGGCAATTTTTGGGTTTTGGTTTCTTCATAAGAATTGTAGCTCTATGTCTTATTGCACTCGGGGCAAAATTTCTGGTCATTCTAAGTTGTACAGACCAAGATATGGTCAATTCACTAAAGCTGGACAGATTGCACCTTTAGTGCAAAATTTGATCAATTTTAGTTCTGGCAGTTTTGGTACCTGAACTTGTGCAAGCTTTTTGACTTCGTTCTGGCAATTTCTGGGTTTTGGTGTCTTCATAAGAATTTTAGCTCTATGTCTTATTGCACTAGGGGAAAAATTTCAGGTCATTCTAAGTTGTATAGACCAAGATATGGTCAATTCACTAAAGCTGGACAGATTGCACCTTTAGTGCAAAATTTGGTCAATTTTAGTTCTAGTAGTTTTGGTACCTGAATTTGTGCAAGCTATTTGACTTGGTTCTAGCCATTTCTGGATTTTAGTATCTTCATAAGAATTGTAGCTCTATGTCTTATTGCACTCGGGGAAAAATTTCAGGTCATTCTAAATTGTATAGACCAAGATATGGTCAATTCACTAAAGCTGGACAGATTGCACCTTTAGTGCAAAATTTGGTCAATTTTAGTTCTGGCAGTTTTGGTACCTGAACTTGTGCAAGCTATTTGACTTGGTTCTGGCCATTTCTGGGTTTAGTGTCTTCATAAGAATTGTAGATCTATGTCTAAACTATTCATGGTAAAAATTTCAGGTCAATGGGACCTGTTTTGAGTGAGTTATGGTCATCCTAATGACTACTGTTCATATGGTCAAAAATCTGGGTTGCGAGGTTGCTATTCCGGATTTGGTCATTTTTAAGGTCAGTTTCTAGGCAGAATTTTGGCAACATTTCTACATGAAAGCTGGCCTATTTGGTGTCTAGTTTCACCTCCCATTGGCCTCATACCAATTGGGTTCATAGTTTGGCCCTTATGGCCTAATTTATGTACTGCCTTCAATATACAACCTGCACAAAACACATACACTTCCAATTTGATATTCCTTCTCCTCCTCATTACTTGAATTTTCAATCAATAACACTTCCATATATATATTGTACACAATTCTAGCAAAAATTTTGGGCAGAATATTCAAGTGCTAAATGCACACAATTCACCATTAAGTTCAACATTCACTTCCACCAAAATTCAACATATCTCAATGTCAATATTACACATACACTTCAACATAATCATACTTCAATATCACTTACACTTGCTGCCCACAATTTAATACTAGCATATTTCATTAATAAACTACATATTCACACACAAATTCATGATTTAATATGCTGCCAAACATGGCAGTTTGCCAAAGCATCAAGATTCCATTACACACCCTTAATTTAAGTACTACATGCACATACTTAGATTTTAACTTACTGCTTCCTCCATTTAAGTTATTCAACCTTAGTTTCCATCCATTAGAGGTAGGAAAAACTCAACTACAATAAACTTTCATGGCTGTCCAAAATTGAATATATCAATAACTCATCAAATCCTTCAAATTTCTTCACCATCCAACTCATCTCAACCTTAATACAAACTTTAATGAAGCAAGAGATGAAAAACTAGTACTAACCTTTTTTGAGCTTCACTAAAACTTCATCAAATCCTCTTCTTTTTGCTTCCAACATACTGCCCAAGGTGTGTGTGCAAGCTTTAATGAAGAAACTAAGTAGAAATGGTGGTTTGATCATGCACCCATGGAGATTGCATGTGGGGCGTCCATGGTGAACTCCATTTCTCTTGGCTGGTTAATTCTCAAGATGGAAGATGATGGTTCTGCTGTCCCAAAGGAATATTTAAGTGTCATAAATTAAGAGTTAGTGGAGCACTAACTTGGATTTTAATGTTTAATTAGTTAAAGTTTCCTTATTTGCGCATTTGGCTCCATTCTTTTACTATTTACATATTGTATCACAATTTAATTTTTCATGACATTTCTAAAGTGTAATATCATTTATTTTTAATGGAAATTGAGGTCAAAAGGCAACTCTAGGTGTCAAATGACCAAAATACCCCACTTCGGGTTATATTCCCAATTTTTCGGTAACACCAATTTTTGTCTGTTTCTCGATTTTTTATTTTTCTTTGTACTAATTTATTAATTTTTCTTTAATAATTCTAGTGTCAATTATATTTCAATAGACCTTTACTTATGTCCCGAAATTAAATTCTGAGGGTTTCCCGCGGTCCTGGGGTCGACAATGGCCTTCCCAGTTCGGTCACCCATCGCTACGATGTCGGCTCGTTTAACTTAGCTTCATTTTCTCTCTTTCATTTGTCTTTGATTTTTCTTGCATTTTCTTCTTATTTATTTCATCATTATATGTCTGTTCATTATCACCGAAGTATAGTTCCAGGCATTCCGACTTTCCGAGGCAGACATTAGCCGTCGGAACAGTATAATGTATGGACTACGAAAATAAGGATGTTACAAATTTTGACTAAGAAAATTCAGGAAAGGACTCTCTCCAGATCTCTTAAAATGTTTTTATTAGAAGTTTGGTTAAGAAAATTCAGGAAAGGACTTTCGCCCATTCTCTTAAAATGTTTTTATTAGAAGTTTAGTTAAGAAAATTCAAGAAAGGACTCTCTCCCGATCTCTTAAAAGGCTTTTATTAGAAGTTTGGTTAAGAAAATTCAGGAAAGGACTCTCTCCTGATCTCTTAAAATGTAGTTAATAGAATTTTAGGTAAGAGAATTCAGGTAAGGACTCTCTCTCGATCTCTTAAAATGTATTTATTAGAATTTTGGCTAAGACGATTCGGGTAAGGATTCTCTCCCGATCTCTTAAAATGTATTTATTAGAATTTTGGCTAAGAGAATTCGGGTAAGGACTCTCTCCCGATCTCTTAAAATGTATTTATTAGAATTTTGGCTAATAGAATTCGGGTAAGAACTCTCTCCTAATCTCTTAAGATATTTTACTAAAATTTTAGCTAAGAGAATTTGGGTAAACACTCTATCTCAATCTCTTAAGATATTTTATTAGAATTTTAGCTAAGAGAATTCGGGTAAGGACTCTCTCCCGATCTCTTAAGATATTTTATTAGA
This sequence comes from Hevea brasiliensis, assembly GCF_030052815.1. Taxonomy (NCBI): domain Eukaryota; kingdom Viridiplantae; phylum Streptophyta; class Magnoliopsida; order Malpighiales; family Euphorbiaceae; genus Hevea; species Hevea brasiliensis. The sequence continues at coordinate 23,691,854 of NC_079499.1, read as the reverse complement.
ATTTTAACTAAGAGAATTCGGGTAAGGACTCTCTCCTGATCTCCCATTTCGAAAAGTGAGTTTAAAAGTTGCAAATGTCTATCCAAACTCTTCGTCGATCTTCCGTGTAATTCCATGACCTCTATATTATCCGAACTCCTTTGTTTCCACCCATATAGCTTATTGTCCAAACTTTTTTATTTCAAATTTTGTGTTTTATGATCCGAGTTTGTCTTGATTTTTCACTCTTTTAGCTTATCGCCTGGGCTTGCTTTGTTTCTTTTTGATCTCATAATTACTTGTCCAGGCTAATCTCGGTCTCTGACCTCACAACCCATCCAAACCTTCTACATCGATCTAGAATACATCTATTTTTCTAATTATTTTCCTTATTTATTCGGGTAAAAAATTTCTAACTCATCACCTTTATCCATACTCCTCATGGTAGTTAAGCAGCGTTAGCGACCTGAACTTTCATTCATATGAAATAAAAAAGAATTAAAAATAATGATAATTGTAAGACTTGCAAAAAATAGGAGGCTAAAGGTAATATTTGTGACACAAGTCAAACTTGATATGTCCCTATTCTAAGAACTCAGTGTAACAAGACACCTTAAGAATACTCACGTCATGAACACAAACTAGCAATATTTAGTGATGGACAAGTTAAACGTTTACCTGTAGAGTGTTGAAATAATGGATGAATCAATACCGATACTCTGCGGACTCTGGAGCTGCTATAGCTGAGATGATGGAGTGATTTTAAGCTATCGAAGGAGATGACAACAAGGCTTTAATGATAAACTGCGATTGGGCTTCCAAGATGGTGCATGGTTACTAAGGGTATGAATTGCAAGACCTATAACTTCAGTGAAAAGATCCTTTAGAAAACTTATTTCTAAAGTCTCTAAGAATTTCAAGGGTTTTAGAATGAAGGGCAATAAAACAATATCAAAATACAGAGGTTTCTTAACGATCATCGCTCCCTACTACAATATTGCATGTAGGTATTTATAGGAAATGGGTACTCAAAATAGAGGGTCAGGATTCCAACAGGAAGAGATGGAGGGTTCGGATTTAAAAGGACGTGATCCGACATCTTAGAATTAAAGAGAATTAAGAATGAGGGTCGAGATTTGGTTCCAAATCTGTCCTTTCATTCTTTAATCCAATGATCAGAAATTTCGTCTTATGAAATGGATTTAAGGGGTGGGAGCAAAAAGTGCTAAATCAGTTATTCACTTTTGATCTGAAGGTCTCAAATATGTCCTTACAAGTGTGATAAATTGTGCAAATTGAGATGTACTGGGCTGCTTTAACCATTTGAGATCCAATGGTGAGGAGTTAATCTTACAAATTTGAGGGTCATGATTGAAAGTGATTTTGATTCTCCAAGCCTTCTGATCTTTATAGGTCATTTCTCAGTTTAGCCGATCTCTTTTATAGTTGGTAGACCTGAAACCTCTTGCTCCGATCTTTCAATTCGACTCTTTTTGCATCTGATCTCTTTTCTTCCCGATCTTAATTTCTGATCCCTTTCTCATCTCCTAAAACAATTAATTCTTTAATTATCGATGAACCACTTCGAGTTCTACATGCAATAAATGCCAAGGCCCTATATATATGCAAAGGAATTTCGTCCTTCACACACTCACATTCTCCCTTCTCCGGTGAATTTCTAATATTTTACTTTACTGTTCTTGACTTTTTCGACAAGAATTTTCCTCATGACAACCACCTTGATCTTTTTTCGAATGTTTTCCTTGCCCATCTCTTGAAAATGGACAATTCCAGTGATCAGAGACTCATGAGGGCATCATCTGATGATGGTAAGGGAACTGGACTAAATGGCCGGTCAAGGTAGAAATTGACTACCGTGCTGATCTCTGATCAGTTTATCGATATGACTGCCATACCGATCTTTGACAAGGGGACCCCTAATTTCAATTTTGATATCGGTGACTGCCTTTTGAAGTTCATTTGGCTCCTAACCATATCAGAGGTCCTGATCGTAGCTCGGTTTTAGTCGATGACATCGGCGAAGACACCGAGCTTCCCGTAGTCTTTACCATAGTTAACGAGAGCTACCCTCTCGATCTCCACGTATCTCTTTAATAGCATCCTAGAATCGGGAGTGATCCGAACAGTAGGAGCAAGATAGGTAAAATGTAGTGAAAGGAAATTTGTAATTGTTGATCTTGAGAGATCGCCCAAATGATGTAATCTGACCTTTTGAAAATGAAATGAAGTTTTATTTATTCAAAATTGATTGTTCATTTTGTTTTATTATTGCATTATCTTTTCAATCTCTTATAACTGTGTTCGATCTGATTTTACAACTCAGACTCATCGACCGATCTCTCATAACTGACCCTTAACTATCAGATCTCCCGACCATGTTTCTAGAATTCTCTTTTAATGAGTTATCAAAACAGTTAAATTTTGCTAACTGATGCATCACTTGGGGCTTCGTGAGCATTTAATGCTCGGGCAGGTATAAATAGGGAGGAGTATTGGCCATTTACCCACTTACGCCATTTTTAGATTCCCTGAGTAACTACGATGCTCTCTTTTGTTTTCAAGAGTTTTCCAGCACCGATTTACACTCCGATAAGAGTTTTAATCTTTTTCTGATCAATTTTATCTTTATCTTTGAAAATGAGCAGTACCGACTGTTAGTAGTATGCTCTAGAGCATATCATTTAGTATGTATCTTGTACATATTTTTATTAATAAAAGGCATTTCCACTTTTCCGTTTACATAATATATTTATGTGTAATAGAAAAGGTCCATTGATATTTTGTTAGAAATTCTATTCTTAAGTTGTTAAGAATATGAGTGACAGTATTTCTAGTACAAAGTATCATAAATAGGTTCACAATCGAGGATACTTCATAATAAGGACATGACTTATCCAGAAAGATTGTATTCATGTTTGTTACCAAGTTATTTATATGAGATATAAATAAGATGGAATGGTGAGTCTCATGCCATATGACAAACATGATAGGCACTTATACATGATAAGTAGGCCGAACCAGTGACACTTATGATAATCACATGGAGTTTACTCTTGTCAATGTTTTGTCATAAATCATATCAGTACATATAATCTTTAGACCTGAGATAGCACAGTTATCTTGTATATAGGTAGTTTGAGTTTGATACTGCTTTCATACTTGTACTGTGTATGGGTATATGGGCATGTGTTGGCTCCTACTAGTTATATATGGAGGTAGGTGTTGATCAAGATGGAATCTGTTCCTCTAAGTAAATAGAGATAAAATCCTATGTTCATTTAATTGTTCTTGATGTTTCAAGTTCCTGGCCAGGACAGATAGATTTATTCAGAAAAGAGTTTCTGATGAGAAAAATCTTTTTAATCAAGAACTGGAATTAAAAGAGAACACAATATTCATAGCAAATGGGGTTTGACATAAACCATGACTCCAGCTTGAGTTGGGATTTTGTAACAGAGAGATTTCAGTGCATGGTAACATATGATTATAGGTTCATTTAAGGTAAACCTTATTACTAATTGGGTGGTCATGGCATGCCATGCTAGGTGTTAACCATGGTCTATGAGGTGCATAAAATGATTTAGAGAAATCATTTATGATAAGAAAGAGTTCTAATGATATTAAGGGTTGATATCATGTCTCATTGCCAATTGGTGATGAGCCTAGTAAGTCACACACATACACAAGTTATCACCTAATTAAATATGATTTAATTAATTAATTAAAGAGTTTAATTGATTAATTAAATAGGTTTGGTTTGCAATTAGATTGCAAAGTCCCTAGCATGACTTGAAACCAAATCTAGATTATTGGATGTGTAGTATAAGTTAAATTTATATTTAAAGTGTTTAAATATGAATTTAATTATTGAGAAATTAATTAATAGAGATTAATTAATTAATTTATATTTGATATAAATTGATTAGAAGAAGAGAAATAATTATTTTGGGTTGAGAACTCAAAATTAAAAAACAGGGGCATTTTGGTCATTTCACAGTGTGACATGTAGCACCATGAGATGGTGACACATAGGATTACACATAAGCTTGCCAAATGTTTTTAATCATGTAAGATGATTAATATTAAGATTAAATATAGGTTTGACACTTGGCACAATGTGATTGGGTCACTTAAACCTAGAGCTAATCAAAGGGTGACATGTGGCAAGGGTTTAATGTATTAACCTAGCTATATAAGTGTTGTTATGAAAAAAAAAAAAAAAGCAACCAGCAGCCACTCCTCCTTTGTCATGCCATTTTGAGGCTCTCCATCTATTCTTCTTCACCTCTTATCAATTCAAAGAGATTAGCCATCAATCTCTTGAATTAAGAACACTAGAAATTGTTTCTAGTGTCCTGTTTACATCTTTAATCTCTTAAAAGGTAGAACTTGAATTTCTAATTAATAGAAAAAGCTTTAGAAGCTTTTCAAGGGCTTCCATAGGTATTCTTGGTGTGGACAAGCTAGAGGGACAACATTTGGTGTCCTGAAGACAAATCTCAATGGCACTGACACGCTGCAGTGCATCAAGAGGTTAGTGTAATCGTTCTTGATTTAATCTAGTGTTCTAAAATTAATCTGATTAATTTTAAAATCTTAAATGGCAAATACAGATCCAAAAAACATATTAAAAGAGTTTTAATATGTTGTTTATCATTGAAATCAAATAGATAAAAAAATAAATCTTGCATGATGCATGTGACCCTAGGTGAAAATTTTTGAATTCAATGGTATAAACTTGTGTTTTTCACGCTTCCGTTCCTTCACCAACAGTTAGAGAGCTGCGAGCCCTCCCTCTGTTCACATTTCATGGACATTGGACGAAGGTGAAATGGTCAAACCAAGTGACCGACCTGAACCTTCTACAGCTATTATCCCGGTCCACGGTCAAGCGACTAGGTTAAAACAAGCGTCGACTTCAAGGAAAGAGAACTTACCCGTGGACGAGTTGCCGTCGGTCCTCGGGGAGGCTGATCTCTAGTCTATTAGCCAAGAGTACAATCTTCCGATCGACTCTTTTGAACTTATCAGATGCCATGGTGATCTTCGGGCTGATCATTTCTTTGATGAAACTGACCTGATCATGGTGTATGAAGAGCAATTAAATGCCCGGCTTCGATTTCCCCTAGATGAATTCTACAAAGCCATTCTAAAGTTCCCCCATGTTTGTGTAGCCCAGGTGTATCTGAACTCCTGGCAGACCCTGGTGGCCTTCAAAGGTCTATGCCGGGCTAAAAAGCTTGAGCTCACAATGAAGGTTTTTGAAGAATTGAATAGGCTCGCTTGGTGAAAAGATTATGAATATTGGTTTTTCCAAGCCAAGCCAAACTGCGAGCTCTTCACCGATCTCCCCTCCTCGCTGGAGAATTAGAAAGAATGATTTTTCATACTGAGGAGCAAGGATCCAAATGGCTTTAAGGGCATTCCACGTAGCTGGCAGTATTTAGTTCCTAAAATACTGAAGAAGATTGCCCTAAATAAAGACTAGGACATTGTGGTGAAGGAGTTGAAGGATCAGGCGACCACTCATAAGTATTCATGTTTGGATGTGGTTATGGCCGAACTAAAATGGTGGATGATGCGAGTGATCACCCGTGAGGACTATGATCTCGGCCCTGGGATCGGTGTAACCTAGACCCTTAGTCTCTTAACCTTAGTGATCTCACTAACTTGTTCTTTGTTCAGGTATGGTGGGAGGTGAAACTACAAAGGAAAGCCGCAAGCGAAAGAGGGAGCTCACCCAGAAAGTATGAGAGATGAAAGAAGCTGATGCTATTACTGTTGTTGTTGTTGCTACTCAAACGCCGAGGCAGGACTTAGTAGAAGTACCGAGTTTTCCATTCTGACCTCCAAAGCAGCCAACCTCATAGGTAGAGGTCATTCCTTCTCCACCTCGATAGGCCAAACCTCCACCTCCCCTGATCTCTTTATGTGCAGAAAAGGGGCCTTCTGGACCAGCTATTAGGATGCTCTCCTGAGGTGCTCAGGTCCTCTTTCATTCTCTGGAAAGGAATCGCTCAGTTTGGGGCAATCCTAATCTGGCTAAGGTCCTAGGTGCTACCATCTATTTTCAAGAAGATCAGAATAGGATGGCCTAGGATAGCATGATGATATCCTAACTCAGACGATGAGCTTGGGTTTAGAAACTATTGCGAACCAGCACATGATCAAAGAAAAGGCTCATCTCTTAGGATGGGAGATTATGAAAGTGGTTTAGGACGTGGCAGCTAAAAAAGCCCAACTCTCAACTGCCAATGATCACATTGCTAAGAGAGAAGATTAGGTGAAGTCTTATGAGGAAAGGATAGTCGAACTGGAGCGAGAACTTGAAGATGCCTAGGCCTGCCGATCTGTCGATCTCACTCAATTTACTAAAGAGATCAAAGCAAAGGAGGAAGAGGCCCTGGCAAGGGAGGTCAGTGCCTATGTGAATGCCCATGGCAATCTTTTAGCAGAACTTGTGAAGCACTATCCTGAAGAAGACTTCTCCTAGATAGAGAACCTCATCCCAAGAGCTGAGGATGAGAACGAGGAAGAGCCTGAGAGAGAGGAGAGAGAGAATGTTGAGAGCGAAAATGTAACTGAAGAGCAGGTTAGGGAAGACCCTCCTGCCGAATAACTTTTGTATAATTTTTCTTTGGAATGAATTTTAATTTCTTTCATGATCGATTCCTGATGAGATCAGAAAAATACCAAACTAAGAGCGAATGAGTGTCAACTCAATCCCCAATCAATTGGATAAGTCCAAACACAAAGTTTAAGATCGGTTATCGAGCATGACTGCTTAAAGAGCTCGGTGAACATTAAGTGCAAAGATGAGATTAGAAAACCTTTGAAAATAAATAATTTAAGACTAGGTCTCGGTCCAATTTTGCTAGGTTCAGGATCACTTATAGATCGGATAAGATATTAATTTGAATAATGCGAGCGAGACCTAATCCTGAAACTACCTAGAATTACCTAAAGTTTGTGGTTGGGGGATCAGAAAACACAATGCAAATTCTGGTGGTTCGACAATAAGTCAAATAAATAAAGGGATCGAAAAATATTTAATTCGTTTATGAGATTGAATAGATTTTGGATTTATTACTCATCAAAAAGCAAGTTATTGCGGATTCAGAGAAAATGACTTAAGGTTAAGTAAATGGTAGAGATCGATTAAAACACCTACAAGGTAGATTGGCTGAAATGTGAGTCGTGACTTGAGATTAGCCCAAAATGTGGTGTCTACAGCTATCCCTCTTTACATGTTTTCTATTAGGGAGAATGAGATTCTCTTGTATAGAAATCATGTAAAGATATAGAACCATATTTTGGGCGGCTGACATGCTGGAAGTTAATATCAACTTGGATCTTGAATCCAGAGGTTGGTAATAGGAAATTAAAGTACTAAAAATTAAAATCAACTTGGATCTTGAACCGAGAGGTTTACAATAGGAATTAAAGTGCTGAAAATTAAAATCAACTTGGATCTTGAATCCAGAGGCTGACAATAGGAATTAAATGCTAAAAATTAAAATCAACTTGGACCTTGAATCCAGAGGTTGATAACAAGAATTAATTATTGAAAATTAAAATCAACTTGGATCTTGAACCCAGAGATTGATAACTGAAGATTAAAATACTGAAAATTAAAATCAACTTGGATCTTGAACCCAGTGGTTGACAACAGGAGCTAAATACTAAAAATTAAAATCAACTTGGATCTTGAATCCAGAGGTTGATAATGGGAATTAAATGCTAAAAATTAAAATCAACTTGGATCTTGAACCCAGAGGTTGATAACTGAAGATTAAAATGCTGAAAATTAAAATCAATTTGGATCTTGAACCCAGAGGTTGACATCAGGAAATTAAAGTGCTAAAAATTAAAATCAACTTGGATCTTCACGAAATTAAATGTTGAAAATAAAAATCAACTTGGATTTTGAACCCAGAGGTTGATAACTGAATATTAAAATGCTGAAAATTAAAATCAACTTAGATCTTGAACCCAAAGGTTGACAATAGGAAATTAAAGTGCTGAAAATTAAAATTAACTTGAATCTTAAATCCAGAGGTTGATAATTGGAAATTTAAAATCAACTTGGATCTTGAATCTAGAGGTTTAATATGTCACACCCTACCCCTCTGTAAGGCATAACATGATCCCGTAGTATACCTAATGAATTACCAACTCCGTCTACTGATAACCCATTAAATACACTACAAGGGATTTTAAAAACTTTTCTTACTTTTTTTACCGTGGTGAGCACTAATTACAGGTGTTAAAAACTTTGGTGAACTGAAGTGAAACAACTAACTCATTTGATTTATTTGGAATTTCTGTAAAAATTTTGACAGAGTGCCCTCTGTATTTTGGACAAAACAGTTCTTCAGAAAACCTGTAAAAAAGCACTTCAATAATTTTCCCAAATCTCAACTCCAATACATTTCTCAACACAACAATTTATCAACTCAATTCTATAGAAACTTTTCAAAGTCGGAGATAAGGAAATATAATACAACTTTTACAATCCAAAACACTCATAATTAATTTACAACTTCAAGGTACAATTTAATTTACAACTTCAAGGTACAATTTAATTTACAACTGCTCAAAACCAAAAACAAAATGTACATACAGTGTCATACATTACAGTACAAAATGCCACATGTGGTATACTCACTATACCCAAATATCTCTCGCTGGCGGTATTAGCAGCCTAGTCTGCTGCACTGTCGGTCTGTCTACCTGCGACAGCAATAAAAAGCTATCGCTGAGACAATGTCTCAGTGGTGCACAACATTAACCAAATACAATTTAAATCACAATTCATAAGTCATGTAAATAGTGGATACTTAAAACCATAGTCAAATTTAAGACAATAAAGGTCAATAAGAATTTAAACTCCATTTCTCAATATCACATTAGATTTTCATAAGTCAGGTCATGTTTGAATTCAAAAGACAGTATATGTCAATGAGAGTTTAAATCCATTTCACAATCTCACAATAAACATCAATAAATCACACACAGCTTAATCATGATCCATAGTTCAATTCGTCCCAAAAGCCGATGGCTAATGAGGTATTCAATTCGTCCCAAAAGTTGATGACTAATGAGGAATAACATGGCTAGCTAGCAAAAATATGAGTACTCATCCAATTCATCCTCAGCAGGCACACACCTCAACACTTCAGCCAGAGAGGGAATTCAATTCGTCCCACTAGACAAGCTAATAAGGAATACAATCAATATACATGATAGCTATGGTTTCAAACCATTTCCAATGCTTTTCAATCAATAAGTATCCATCAATGTCATTCAAACAATTTTTTTCACAGTTTCAAACCATTCACAATATTTTTCAATCAATAAGTGTCCATCAAACACATTTTCACAATTTAAAACAATGATATACAAATAGTCAATATTTATTTCAATTGAAAATAATTCAAAAGAAACAGTTGTTGTGCACAAACCTCTGATGACTGTCTCCCTGGTCTGGACTCAGTATTTCCTTCCCTTTCCCTGAGTCTTTAGTAACTGAGAAACACAATTTGAAGTGTTTCAGTGCTAAATTAATTTGCCTCTAACGATAATGTTCGATAAACAATTCACTGAATACCTTTATTTGCTAAGTCACCTAATATACCGACCCTCGTTGCGTTTTAGGTAAATTAGGTTTTAGTGTCGTTAATATGTCACATTTGATAGGGTTTTAGGTTTGGTATGTTTTACCAAAGTTATTTCCTTGCTTAGTGCATTTTAATGCAAATTGCTAGATTTCGGGACACTGGGTTGACCTAGCCGGACGGCCCAGTTCCCTCGGTTTTCGGGTCTCGATCAAAACTACAAACTTGTAGATCTAGGTCTTATTGCACGCGGGGCAAAATTTCAGGTCAATCCGAGTTAAGTAGACCAAGTTATGGTCATTACACTATTGCTGGTCAAATGGCATCAATTAGGTCATTTTTTTGGTCAATTTGGTCAACTTTGGTTCGGCCAGTTTTTTGACCCGAACTTGTGCAAGCTTTTTGACTTGCTTATGGTCATTTCTGGGCTTTGGTGTCTTCATAAGACTTGTAGGTATGGGTCTTAACTATTCTTGGTTAAAATTTCAGGTCAATTGGACCTGGTTTGAGTGAGTTATGGCCTAAACACTCACTGCTGCCCAATTGGTCATTTTTCAGGTCCTAATTGCACCTAATCCGAATTGGTCATTTTCTTAGGTCACCTTGCAAGCAGAATTTTGGTATGGTTTCTCAATGAAAGTTGGCATATTTTGTGCCTAGTTTCACCTCAAATTGGTCTCATACCAATTGAGGTTACACATTTAAAGTTATAGGTCTATTTGCACACTGTCCTCTATATGTCTTTCAAACCCCAATTCAAACACACATATACCTTGCAATTTGGTTCATTTCCCTACCAATCTGTTTTGGTACATTACCACAAGCATATTCTACCTTACATTAACATTACTTTGGGCAGATTACAATTACTCTCAACACACCAATTATAATTCACATTTACAAGTTCTAAGTACCATTACATACACACCTAACCATTACAAATCTTACATACACTTTACATCCATCACTCCTTCTAGGACAATATTTTGCCTACACTTCCATCAATACATACAATTATTCAAGGGTTCCCAAGCTGCCGAAACTTGTCCTTCAACACCACATTGCCCTACAATTCATCCATACTCATCCAAGTGCCAAAATCACCATATAAATGTGAAATAATTCACTAGGACATTAAATCACCATGATCAACATTATTTCTCATCAATTATATGCACAATTATCTCATCAAAAACGTGACTCATGGCTGTTCAAAATGAAAACATCAATAACTCTTCAAACTCAAAATTTTCCTTCACCAAACCAACACCCATAACATGCACACAAAACTTAACAAAGGAATTCTCAAAAAATGTAAACTTACCTTTAATTGTAACTTGCTAAACCTTCACCAAACTTCTCAAAATTGGTATCAATATCTTCCTTGTGATGTGTAGACCATTTTTTATGAAGAAACTTAAAGGATTGGAGTTGAAAATGGGAGGTTAAGTGAGCTCATGCAAAAACGTCAATGGTGGATTCTTTCATCTTCATTCACGGCATGGTTGAGCTAAGTGAGGAAGATGAGGTTTGAGTGGGAGAAATCTGCCCACTTATGAGTATATTTAATCCATTTAATGTTCTTAGTGGTCCACTAAAAAAAATTATATCATATATTAAGCCAAATGTGCATTTATTCCACATTAACCCATGATTTTAGCTATTTGTATTAGGTACCACTAAATTAATTTTTCATTTTATTTTCTAAGTGTAATATTATTTATTTTTAATGGACATTTAGGTCAAAAGACAATTCGGGGTGTCGAATGACCATAATGCCCCTGTTCGGGTGGCATTCCCGATTTTTCTAGATACGGTTTTGTCTGTTTTTCGATTTCTCACTTTTCTTTGTACTAATTATTTAATTTTTCTTTGATCTTTCTAATGATATTTATTCTTCAACAAGGGTCTATTTAAGTCCTAAAAATATTTTCCAGGGTTCCCCGCAGTCCAGGGCTAGTCAACGGTCCACGCCGTGACTTTCCCAGGCGATCACCCATCGTTAGGTTTCCTACTGCTTAACTTGATCACATTTCTTTGCTATCATTTTTCCTTTGTTTTTCTTGTACTTTCTTTTCTTGTATTTCATTATTTTATGTCTCCTCACTCATATCGAAGTACGGTTCTAGGCATCCTAGCTGTCCGGACAGCACTGGTCACCGGAGCAGCAGAACGCACTACCGAATTTTGGGGTGTTACATAATAACTAGAAATTTAAAATCAACTTGGATCTTAAATCCAGAGGTTGATAACAAGAAATTTAAAATCAACTTGGATCCTAAATCCAGAGGTTGATAACTGAAAATTTAAAATCAACTTGGATCTTAAATCCAGAGGTTGATAATAAGAAATTTAAAATCAACTTGGATCTTGAATCCAAAGGTTGATAACAAGAAATTTAAAATTAACTTGGATCTTGAATCCAGAGATTGATAATTGAAAATTTAAAATCAACTTGGATCTTGAATCCAGAGGTTAATAACAAGAAATTTAAAATCAACTTGGATCTTGAATCCAGAGGTTAATAACAAGAATTTAAAATGCTAGAAATTAAAATCAACTTGGATCTTGAATATAGAGGTTGATAACTAGAGATTAAAATCAATTTAGATCTTGAATCCAGAGGTTGATAACATAAAATTTAAAATGCTGAAAATTAAAATCAACTTGGATCTTGAATCCAAAGCTTGATAACTGAAAATTAAAATTAACTAGAAGCGGACTTAACCAACTATTGTAAATAATTTTTATGTATGTACCTTTAATGCTCACAAAGCAAATCTGATGCAAAGGGTTCATCCAAATAAAGTTTTCTTAACAAGATTGTGACACCCCTTACCTGTCTACAGTGTAGTCGAGTAAGATATGCCACATAGTGTATCGAAACACTATATTTTATCTGAATTATTTTTTTTATCCTTCCTTAACTGATTTCTTCATGGCTATAAAGTGCAATTTATGAAATTTAACTCATTTAAGTCATTTATTGAAATTATAAATTCATTTGAGGTTCCGAAAATTTTATAGAAAATCCGGCAGAGTATCGGCTAAAAATGGAGAAAATAGTTCTTCGGAACCTGTGAAAAATACTTCCAATAATCATTCTATCCACAACTCCCAATTATCACATCAATTTTCAATAATTTCTCATTAATTTCTCAAACTTTCCAATCATTCAATTCACATCATATTTATACTCAAATCATAAATAAATACTCAATTTTCATCTATGAACACCATTTATAGATAATTTCATTAATACATAATCACATAAGTTTCAATATACATGACAAAATAAAAGTTTAATTATAAAATTTACAACAATACAAAACACAAAATACAAAATGTAGCCTAGCATCCTACCAATGCACTGTAGCTGAGAGGTGACACAAGACACTAGCAGATCTAACTCTCACCCTGACTGGGGTCTACTGGGATTGCGCTCCGTATCTCCAGTTCTTACGCGTAGCAAAAAGCAACGCGCTAAGCAATAATGCTTAGTGGTGCCAATAATAAAATAAAAAGAACTAAAAGAAAATAAATATGCAGTGCATAAATTGATGTCTCATGCAAACAATTTTTTTGGTAATTATTTGTATTCTTATTTATTTGGTACTTGTTATATCCATTAGTTTATTAAATTTATCAACTTCCATTTTTGGTTGCCTAAGTAACCTATACTGGATGACTGGACTAGATAAATGGGTAAACTGGCACTGGGTACCAAGTACCTCGGGTCGTCACACCATCAGTCACATATGTATCTCCCGGTGTGCAACAGAACAGCTAATAAGCTGTAATAAACATTAGGCACAAGGCCAAGCATCATCATAATATTAGAATGGCTAAAAGTCATAAAATCACAGAATGGTATAATGCTATGTGCAGTATTGCTAACTGAACCCTATTGGCATGCCAACCTATCCAAACCAATCTTACTAGGTGTACTAGGGCACATTACAAAGTTATTGATTGAATTTTTATGTTTAACTTGTAAGGTTACTATTCATTTTACTATGTAGGTCAAATTATTGACTTTACAATGGATAATAGTTACATGAGTCCTAATCACATAAATTTAACACATTTTGGTTCCCAAAAGTGTTGGCATTAGTTGCCAATCCATACTTCTAACCCATGGAGAATAATTCAAAATTTTCAGTTTTGGGTGTTAGAGTTCACAATTCCATTAGGCCATTCTACAGTGAGAATTTAGCCAAATGGTCTTTATTAAAGTTGTTCCTTATTGTGTCTAGTTACATTTCACTTTTTGAATGACTCCATTTGGTGTTTTGTACTCAAGTTATAGCCTAAATACCATAACTGGTCGGATTACAATTTTCCCAGAATTTTTTGGCAGAATCAATTCTGCAGTTTTTGTACATTAATTGCAAGTGGATTTTTGGACATGTTATGGTCAAAATTTGGGTTTGTTTTCTTCCTGAAAGTTGTAGGGCTATGTATCAGCTTTCTATCAGTATAAAATTCAGGTCAATTGGACCTTTCTACGCTGAGTTATGACCAAATGAATGAACACTGTTCATTTGCTCATTTTCCAAGGACTGCATATTGGTCACCCAGATTAGGTTAATTTTTAAAGCCACTTAGGTTGGTTTTCTGGGACAGGTTCCTCCATCAAAGTTGTTGCATTTTGTGTCTAGTCTAACCTTCAATCAGACTTGCATCAATTGGAGTTACCTAGCTTGAGTTATGACCCCAAGAGCACACTGGACTCAAACGGTCTAGAATGTACACTTAAGGCAGTCTAATTCTTTACATTAGTTAATGTCACCAATCACTCCATTTCCAATTCAAACTACACCAAATGGTCACTAAATGACTATTACAACATCATTTTGTGTTCAATTGCATCTACCCCCATATTTGAGTTTCAAACCCTAGCCCTAAAATTCCAAAGTTTCAAATTCTTGTACTAAACTCATAAATTAATGTTTTAAGTGATACAATCATATCAAGAGCGGCCTATTCACTCATTTAATCCAAAGATATCATCAAAACCATAACAAGTCCATAGCTACCAAAAATAGGGTGACAATTTAACATGTTTATTTTTTTAATGAAATTTCACATATCCTAGTTAAATTTATCATTCTAACAAGAATTTAAAGGAAAGAGTCAAGGAATTGGACACTAACCTCAATTGATCACTCTTCCAAGTTTCCAAATCTTCCTTTTTCCTTCTTCTTTTTGCTGGCTAGAAGTTGTTTAAGATGCAAGATCAATTTTTAGTCAAGCAAGTTAGTGGTTTTAGGGTGATTTGGTAGGTTAGTTCAAGCTTGATCAAGCTTCCATGGAGTTTTCTTTCCTCTCTCTCTCTCTCTTTATATTTCGGCTGCCCAAAGGTTGAAGATGGCTGTTTACTTTTTTACAATTTTTATCTTCTTTTATTTATGTTTAAGTAGTTTACAATGATGTGTCAAAATTTGGTTGGGTGAAATTATTTTAATTGCATCATGCTTATGTTATAAATATGACTTTTATTTCATTTTCTTTTCTTTTCATTTCTACTCATTTTTAATTTAATTTTTAGCTATATTTATTCACATTTTACGTCATAATAATTATTTACTTTATTGGACAAGTTGGCCAAAAATTATCTCTGAAGACGAAATGACCAAAATGCCCTTCGTTTGGCTTATTAAGCCAAAATCGTCTGTACCGATCGAAAAATTTTTCGAAGTCTTTTCTTGGCATTCTAATGCCATAGAAACCTCAATGACTCTTCTCTGGAGTCTCAAAAATTATTTCATGAATTTTCTCCCTGGTTTAGGGCTCCTAACTGCCAAGACTGCAACTTTCCACTAGGTTACCCATCGCTAGGGCACCGGCTCATTTAACTTGGTTGTATTTTATTTCTAAATTTTTTTCTAAATTTTTTTTATTAATATTTGAGTTAATTATGGCTCCTCACTTTAGTTTAAATTTTTTTGCAAAGATCCCGAAGATAAATGATTAATGAAAAAGATCAGAACGAGTCTCAAGGCTTGGCCCATGATTCTCTCCCAATGCCCTTTTAGCTCCCTCCTTACTTCTTCACTGTTTCCGACACAAAGTGCCTTTTTGGGTTTTCACTCCTAGTTTTTTTTTTTTTTTTTACTCTCTTTTTCAAGGCGTCCTTTTGAATTTTCATGTAACACCCCTATATGCATAGCCTGGTATATTATATTATTTTGGTGATCGATGTCGATCCGGACAATTAAGGGGATTAGAACCACATCTAAGACACCTACATAAACCCTAAATGAAAATAATTAGTAATTGCCAGATAGTTAAGTATAAAGAAGAAAAATAAAACATAAAAGGTTAAATGAGCTGGGAGTCACAGCGATGGATGACCTTCCAGGGAAGTGACTGCGAGGTCAATCTTAACTCAAATTTCGAACCGAAAAATGTGACGCCGCGGTCCTTAGGACTATTACAAACACAGTGGAAAAGAGAAAATCACAAAAAGAGTTGTTAAGCAGGTCAAATAATTAGGTCAGGAATTCAAAAGAAATATCAAATAACTTGCAAACCGGATTGAACCAGCGAGGGGCAATTTGGTCAATTTACCCCTAGAGCTGACTCCTTACCTTACTGTCCAATAAAATTGGAGAAAAGAAAATTTCGGGATCAAGAATTAAATGAAAGAACTAATGGAAAAATAAATACAAAAGAAAAAGAAAATTGAAAAAGTTTAGTACATCATTGGATGACAACATCATGATGTCAAAACTCATTTTAATTTTCCTATAATTTTTGACCAAGTTAATTACATATAAAATAACAAAAAAAAGAAAAGAAAAAAAAATCACTCTTCTTCTTCCCTAGTTCAGCCGCCCCTCCTCTCTCTCACTTAGCCACCATTGTTACACCATGAAAGCTTGAATCCAAGCTTGATTTCAACCACTTAAACCTACTTTGACCCCAAACTAATCCATAAAAACTTGTTAGAACAACTTGAAAAAGCTTTAGAAGAAGGAAAGAAAAGAAGAAAAGGAAGAAAGTGAAAATTGAACTTCAAAGTTTAAGGTTAGTGAGTTAAATTGAAAATTTATGTTTAATACTATTGCTTTTAGTGTAAGTAGCTTAGATCTTAACTTAAAATCAAAAGAAAACAATTGTTGGGGGATCATAAGAAAATTTCAGCCAACTTAGGTTCGGGTTTGAAATGAATGATTTTAAAGTGTTTGATTGGTTGTTTAGGTTGAATGAAATATGTAGGCATTGAATGTGCACTTTGAATGCATTAGATTTGAACTTTATGTAATTAGGGCTTTGAGCATGTAAAAAATTAGAGAAAAAGTTGAGAATTAATCAATTGATTCCATTGACCTTACTTGAGTTGAGAAATGGTCAATTGTGACCATTTGTGATGTGTGTGAATTGCTAGAACTAAGTTTCAATTCGGATTGGTTAGGGTTAGTATGCTGACAGCTTGACGTAGGTCCCTTTCAGGGACCAAAAATGAAAATTTACTAACCTAATTGGTATGAGGCCAATTGGGAATGAAACTAGACACAAAATGGACCATTTTTCATTTAGGAATCATTCCCAAAAAATGACCATAACTTATTGAACAATTAGGCCAAATCCAGATTTGGGCACAATGCCTTGCACAAAAATGACTAAATGAATAATAGTTACTTAAATGACTATAACTTGGTCTAGGAAGGTCCAAATATCTTGAATCTTATTCCGATGGAAAGCTGAGACATATCCCTACAACTTTTGTGAGGAAAAAAAGTCTAAATTTTGACCATAACCTATCCAAAAAGTCACCTGCAATCAACCCACAAAAACTGCCAATATCCAGAAAATGCCCAGAATTCTGGGTAATACCAAATCCGGCCACACCTATTCAAATAGTCATATATTGGGCTAAAAAACTCCAAATGGAGTGATTCAAAAAGGGAAATAAATTTAAGACAATAAGGAACAACTTCGATGAAGAAAACTTAGCCAAATTTCAACAGCAACTTGACCAATGGAACAGTGCAAAATAAGGCACCAAATCTGAAATTTGGAAATTTTACCTAAGAGACTTAAAATTTGAGGAAACAACCAAAACCAACAAATTAGGGAACCAAAATATGGTATGTGGGTAAAATTAAAATCCCTATACCTATTAAGCATGAGAAAGTCAATAATATGAATTGAATAGTGTCATGAATAGTAACCCCAAAATACAAATTTTAAAGAACGTCAAGTTAAGCATATTAAAGCTATAAATAAATAGATTTGAATTTGTTTTTGGATTTATGATAAATTGTGATACTGAAACACTATAAAATGGTGTGTTTCAGTTGAAAAGAATACCAGAAAAGAATCTGAGGCATTGAGTCAAGGCCAAAAGGCGACTCGCATAAGTTTTGTGCACAACATAAAATGCTCTTTAAATTTCTCTTTGCAAAGTACATAAAATGAATTGTGATTTATTTATATTGCAAAATGGTAATTGAAATGTACACTATGCTTTTGATCTAAATTGTTGAAAATTTAATGATATGTGTTTTAATTGTCAGTAAATGTTTGATAAATTGTTAAGATAGTTTTGAAACCACAGTGTCATGACCATATATTTGAATGCCTCACTAGCATGACAAGTGCGAGGAATTAGTTTTGAATTTTGATTCCCTCTCTGGCTGAAGTGTTGAGGTGTGTGCCAGTAGAGGAAGAAATTGAATGGGCACCCATAGTTTGAGCTAGCTAGCCTTGTGATTCCTCATAAGTCTCCGGCTATTGAGTTGAACATTGTTCTGAATGGCATGATATAACTGTGTTTTTATGAAACCTGTTTTGATTAAAATTATGAATTGTCTTTTGTCTCCACTTTTCATTTTCAGTACTGTATTTGAATAAATGTGATTTGAATTATCCATAAAATGTTATTTTAGTATGTTGTGCACCACTGAGTCATAGTACTCAACGATGGCTGTTTATTGCTATCGCAGATAGAGAGACTAGTGGAGCAGCAGAGTGAGCTACTAAGGATCTCGGAGCTACATCCTTGAGATTTCGTCAGGTATAATTTTATACCCTGATTGTAATATTTATTTTGGTGTATGTAAATGTATGTACATGTATAACTGGTCATGAGCAGTTGTATAGATTTTGTAATAATATTATTTTAGATTTTCTAATGTAAATTTTGGGTTGATGAATGTAAATTGATTTTTCTTTAATGGAATATGAATGAAGTTATTTAGAATTATTTTTTAAGACAATTGAATTGAGAATTGTTTTGAATTATGGAGTTGGGAGAAATAATATTGATTTGTATTGTGGTAGTGGTTGATTTTAATGAAAAGAATTATTGGAAGTGTTTTTACAGGTGTTTAAAGAACTGTTTTCTCCAAATATATGCGGCACTCTGTCGAAATTTTTCTAAAATTTTCGTAAAAATAAAAATGGACAAAAATTTTAACTAGTTTTTAAACTTCAATTAAATGTTTTTAATACCTGCTAGAAATGCTCACCACTTTCAAAAAGTAAAAAAATTGTTTTAAAATCCCTTGTAGTGTATTTAATGGGTTATCAGTAGATGGAGACGGTAATTCATTAAGTATACTATGAGATCATGTTATGCCTTACAGAGAGGTAAGGTGTGACATTTCACCCTTCGCTCATTTTACCAAAAGTGCCATTGCGGGTTTTTGCCTCCTTTCCCTCATTTTGCTAGGACTGCCCTTGCAGGTTTTCACCCCCACCTTTTTTTTTCTAGGGCTTCCTTTCGAATTTTCACCCTTTGCTCATTTTGCAAAAAAGCACCCTTACGAGTTTTCGCCTCCTTTCCCTCATTTTACTAGGAGCACCCTTGCAAGTTTTCGCTCTTAGTTGCACTAGTTGCCTGATAACCATTTACCCTCTTGCAAATCTCAAAATAAAGTATATAAAGTTACCTGTGTTTAAATTCTCATCTTATAAGAAAGCTTTCAACAAATTAATAGTGCATAAACCAAGGTAGATAAGATATGCACAAATTTATTCATGGCGTAAGAAGATAATCATACTATGGTTCAATGATAAAAAGAATAAAGGTACAATTTTAGGGAAGGGGTACAAGGATAAATCTCACAAATGCTCTTAGTTAACTTTGAAGTCCCTCAATCACCAGCATTCTAAGTGACCTTTTGAAAAGCGTTTTGTGTAATTTATTGTCTCTTGATCTCGATACCTTCCTTATTTCTCCACTGTCTCCTACTAGAAGCGCCCTTTCGGGTTTTCACTCCTTTTTTTTTTATTTACTCTCTTTTTTAGGCATCCTTCTGGATTTTCACCCTTTCCTCATTTTGCAGGAAGCGCCCTTGCGGGTTTTCGCCTCCTTTCCCTCATTTTGCTAGGAGCGCCCTTGTGGGTTTTCACCCCCACTCCTTTTTTTCATGCATAATGTCTTTTTACAGCATTTTCATTCACTGGTATTAGCAATTCTTCCCCATCCATGTGAGTCAAGATCAATGCACTGCCAGAAAATGCCTTTTTAACCACATAGGGCCCTTCATAAGTTGGTGACCACTTACCCCATGAATCACTTTGATTTGGGAGGATCTTCTTTAAAACTAGATCTCCTTATTGGAATTGGCGCAGGCATACATTCTTATCAAATGCTCTAGCCATTCTTCTTTGGTACAACTGCTCGTGGCATAGTGCTGTTAGTCTTTTCTCATCCATCAAATTCAGCTGATCTAACCTCGATTGAACCTATTTTGTCTCATCTAATTCTACCTCTTTTAAAATCCTTAAGGAAGGAATTTCTACCTCTATTGGCAAAATAGCTTCCATCCCATAGACCAGCGAATATGGAGTTGCCCCGGTCGATGTCCTTATAGTAATCTGATAGGAATGAAGGGCAAAGGGAAGCATATCATGCCAATCTTTATAGGTGATACTACAATTATCCGCTTGAGATTTTTATTAGCAACTTTTACAGCTCCATTCATCTGGGGTTGGTATGGTGTTGAATTGAGATGCCGTATCTTGTACTGATCACACAACTTCTGAATCTTCGGACCACTTAAATTCTTGGCATTGTCAGTGACAATCTCACCAGGAAGACCATACTGCCAGATAATATTATTCTTAAGGAATTTCAAAAAGGTGTTTTGAGTGATGTGAGCATATGAGGTAGCTTCAACCCATTTAGTAAAGTAATTGATGGCCACCAAAATGAACCTGTGTCCATTGGATGCTTTTGGATTAATGGGACCGATTACGTCGATACCCCACATTGCAAAATGCCATGGTGAGACAAGATCATAGAGCTGGTGAGGCGGGACATTTATCTGATCAGCATAAATTTGGCATTTGTGACACTTCCGAAAGTACTCAATGCAGTCTTTTTCCAAAGTGGTCCAGAAGTAACCCCGCCTTAAGATTTGCCTTGCCATCATATACCCATTATTATGAGCAGTGCAGTTCCCTTCATGGGTTTCAAAAAGAATTCTCGTTGTTTCTTTCACATTCACGCATCTCAACAACTCACCATTGGAGCTTCTCTTATGCAAGATTTCTCCACTGGGGAAGTATCCCATCGCTAACCTTCTGATCATTCTTCTTTCGTTTCTACTTGCCCCAAGAAGATATTCCCTATTTTTGATGTACAATTGGATATCATGATACCAGGGTTTGCTGTCTGTTTCTTCTTCAATCATAAAGCAATATGCTAGCTCACTGAGTCATCACGGCTAAAGTGGCTAAGGCGTTAGCAAATTGGTTCTTGTCACAGCTCAGGTGAGTGAAAGAAATCTCTTCTAATTTTCTTATCTTCATTTCAATGGCAGCTTGTAAGCCACTCACGCAGGCTTCATACTCTGCTATGTTACTAGTATAACCAAATCTTAGCTTAACAACTATTGGGAAATGTTTCCCATCTGGGGCTACCAGTACTGCTCCAATCCCATTAATGGATAAATTGACTGCTCTGTCATATATTTCCCACACATCATCTAGTCCCTCAGCATCATCACTCACTGCATTAATATACTCATTTGGGAATTCAAAATCTAGAGCCTCATAATCATTGATTGGGTTTTCAGCCAAGAGATCAGCTATCACGCTTCCTTTTACTGCCTTTCTTGTCATATAGACAATGTCATATTGAGAAAGTATGACCTACCATTTCGCTATTCTTCCAAGTATGAATGGGCTTTCAAATACATACTTGATTGGATCCATTCTGGAGATGAGCCATGTTTTATGATTCAACATGTAATGTTTGAGTCGATTCGCTGTCCATGCCAACGCATAACAGGTTTTTTCCAGGAATGAGTATCTCGACTCGCATTTGTTGAATTTCTTACTTAAAAAGTAAATGGCACTTTCCTTCCTCCCAGTGTCATCATGTTGTCCTAGAACACAATCCATCGAGTTTTGCTGAACTGCCATGTATAGGATTAATGGCCTACCCATCACCGGAGGAACCAATACTAGCGGGTTTGATAAGTACTGCTTAGTTTTTTCAAAAGCTTCTTGACAAGCTTGATCCCACTTGGCAGTATTGTTCTTCTTGAGTAACTTGAAAATGGGTTCAGCTCTGGCAGTGAGATTAGAGATGAATCTTGAAATGTAGTTCAATTTTCCTAAGAAACTTCACACATCCCTTTTCATCTTTTAAGATGGAATTTCTTGAATGGCTTGAACTTTGTCTGGATCCACTTCTATTCCTTTCTCACTCACTATAAATCTCAACAGCTTTCCCGATCTTGCCCCGAACACACATTTAGCTGGGTTCAACTTCAGCTGATACTTTTTGAGCCTTTTGAATACTTTTCTTAATATCCGTACATGGCTTTCAGTCCCTCTGGATTTAATGATCATGTCATCCACATAAACTTCCACTTCTTTATGCATCATGTCATGGAATAATATGACCATGGCACATTGGTAGGTAGCCCCTACATTCTTTAGCCCAAAGGCATCACCCGGTAGCAAAAGACTCCCCACTGTGTGATAAAGGTAGTCTTTTCTTTGTCGTCATTGTCCATCAAAATCTGATTATACCCTGAGGCTCCGTCAATGCATGAACATCTCCCCAATCGTGCAACATTGTCCACTAGCACATCTATATGTGAGAGAGGGAAATCATCTTTCAAACTTGCCTTATTGAGGTTCCTGTAGTCAACACATACCCTTACCCTACCATCCTTTTTCATTACAAGGATGACATTAGCTATCCATTTAGGGTATTTTACCACCTCTAAGAATCCAGCATCGTATTACTTTTTAACTTCGTCCCTGACTTTGAGCAGTATGTTAGGGTTCATTCTCCTCAATTTTTGTTTAACTAGGACTATCCCAGGAATCAAGGGAATTTTATGAATGACTATTTAAGGATCCAGTCCTGACATATCATCATAACCCCAAGTGAATATGTCGATGAATTCCTTAAGCAATTGAATCATGTCTTCTAATTCTTCATTATTCACTATTCTGAGTTCCTTTTTATTTTCCTCTGTCCCCAAATTTAAGGCACTTATTTGATCTCCACAGGGTACCAGAGTGGCTTTATATGCTTCCCCTTGCTTTTTCACAGGCTCTTCTTCGGAATCACTTATGTCAATGGTAATTATGGGAATCTCAAAGTTAACATAAGGGATTTCAGAGTTAATTAGATTATTATGGCTGGGTTGGTCGATGATCCTGAAGAAATAAAAATGAGTATATTAAAGATTAAATTTCAACAATGAACCTTTAAAAGAAAAGATTGGACACAGAGCTTGGGAAAGTGCGCTATTAATTTGTTAATCGTTTAATCATAAGAAAAGGTCCATTTACAGAATCACACTTGACACCATGGACGAAGTAATCAAGTGTTTGTAACAAAATATACTTTACTCAAAATAAAGCATAGGGATATCCTCTACTTCCCAATTGTCAAGCTCTTGCCCCTCAATGGTCAATGAGATTAGCGCTTTGGACATGGGATCAGGGTGCAGGACATTGATAGATAGCCTTAAGGGAGATTCTCCATCCTCTTCTTCTAAGTTTTCAATGATTGGCCTAGCGAAAATATCTACAATTTTGGGAACGTTTTTCCTCATTTCAAGTGAATTGTCAAATCTCTTATCCCTGAGCATGTTCCTTGTGACACCCCTTACCCGTGTACAGTATATCCGAGTAAGCAATGTCACATGGTGTATCGGCACCCTCTATTTTAATTTAATCAATTTTTGTCATAGTTTTGAATATAACTTGTGAAATATAATATATTTGAGCCATTTATCGAAATTATAATTTATTTGAGGTTCCGAACATTTTATAGAAAATCCGGCAGAGTACCGGCTAAAAATGGAGAAAACAGTTCTTCGGAACCTGTGAAAAACACTTCTAATAATCGTATTCAATCATTCTCAAACTCCAATGTCATCACAAACTCAATATTTTTCAACAACATTTCTCAATCAATCATTTCTCAGGGTACTCATATATAAGCAATGAATAAATACTCAAATTTTTCCATACATAACCACAAATCTTTATTATTTACATGAACATCAAAATACATTACATAAGTTTCATTTACACCAAGGAAAAAAAATTGGTTACAAAATACTAAAATGAAGCCTAGTGTCCTACCAATGCACTGTGGGAGGTGAGGTGACACGGACACTGTGCAGAGCTGCAGGATAGACTCACCCAGTCTGCAGTCTACTGGGCTCACGATCAGTATCTCCAGGACCTACGCGTGGCAAAAGCAACGCGCTAAGCAATAATGCTTAGTGGTGCAAATAATAAAATAGAGAGAAATAACAGAAATAAATATGCATTGAATGTATATATCTTATTTGTTTTATATTTGTATATCCATTTGTTTCATTAACTTTGTCCACTTTCATTCATTTGGTTGCCCAAGTAACCTATACTGGATGATTGGACTGGATAAACGGGTAAACTGGCACTGGGTATCTAGTACCTCAGGCCGTCACACCATCGGTCACATATGCATCTCCCGGTGTGCAACAGAACAGCTAATAAGCTGTAAATAATATTAGGCACGAGGCCAAGTCTCAACACAATATCAAAATGGCTAAAAGCCATAAAATCACAGAATGGCATAATGCCATGTGCAGTACTGCTAACTGAACCCTATTGGCATGCCAAACTATCCAAACCAATCTTATTAGGTATACTAGGGCATTTGATACTTTTGAATTCTTCAATTTTTGAATTTCAAGTTTTGGTGTCACTATTCACCTTATTGGTCAACAAAAATGTTGACTTTTGGATAGAAAATAGGTACATTGGTTTTGGCACTCCCAACATACCACATTTTGCATTCAAAACTTGTTGGCATTAAGCATTAATACCATTTCTAAGCTTAAACCAAGGGAAGCAGAATTTTCAGTTTTTGTAGCCCAACTTTACTGTTCCATTAAGAACTGTTGCAGTGGGATTTTAAGGAAATGGTAAACATGAAAGTTGTTCCTTATTTTCTCTAGTTGAATTTTCATTTTTTGAATCACTCCATTTGGAGTTTTGTAGCTCTAGATATGGTCCAAAAACCACAGCTGGCCGAATTGCAAAACTGCAGAATTGACCATATCTACAGTACCATGAACAGTGATTGCCACTGCCTTGTTGAATAGGTTCTGGTCATAATTTGGGGTAGGTTTCTTCATGAAAGTTGTTTGTCTATATCTCATTTTGTTGCTGTAAAAATTTCAGGTCAAATGGACCATTCTACAGTGAGTTATGGTTACTGTTCATTTGGTCATTTTGCAGAATTTGCTTGCAGGGTATCCAGATTGGGGCCAACTTTTGGTCCACTTGCTTTGGTCTTTTGGGCATGGTTTCTTCAACAAAATTGTGCCATTATAAGTCTAGTTTCATGTCCAATTGGCCAAACACCAATTGAACCTACACAGCCAAAGTTATGGCTGTCCAAGTGGGTTGGACTCACAGCCTCCCTGCTGCTGTCACTAGGCAGCCAATCAATTTGGTGTGTAACACTCTAGTTCACTTCAAATTATGATTAATTTACCTCAAATGGTCACTAATTGACCATTAGAATGTTCACTAATCATTTCATAAGCCAAGTCTGTAACATCCTCCCGGTAGCAACTCTGTACATTCTACTGTTCCGGTGACCGGTGTCGGTCCGGACAGCTAGAACGTCCAGAAAAATATTTAAACTAAAGTCAGTAACCATAATTAACTCAAATATTAACAAGAAAAATTTAGGAAAAATTTTAGAAATAAAATACAACCAAGTTAAACGAGCCGGTGCCCAAGCGATGGGTAACCAAAGGGAAGTTGCGGTTCTCGCAACGAGGAGCCCTAGACCCAGGGAAAAATTCATAAATTAATTTTTGGGACTCCAGAGAAGGGTCATTGAGGTTCCTATGGCATTAGAATGCCAAGAAAATATTTAGAAAAATTTTTCAATCGGTACAGACAATTTTGACCCGTTAAGCCAAACGGAGGGCATTTTGGTCATTTCGCCTTCAGAGACGATTTTTAGCCGACTTGTCCAGTTGAGTAAATAATTATTATGGTCTAAAATATGAATAAATATTACTAAAAATTAAAGTGAAAATGAGTAGTGATGAAAAGAAAAGAAAAATGAAATAAAAAGCAAATTATGACATATGATGATGTCATTTAAAAAGCTACCACCAATCACATTTAAACAAACATTCAATTAACAAATAAAAAGAGATAAATATGGCGAAAAAAATTAAAGAAAGCAGCAGCCCCTTCATTTTATTCCCGCACCAAAGAAAACAAAAAGAGGAAAACCACCATTAAAGCTCCAAATGAGCTTGATTCCATAGCCAACTACACCAAAACCTCACCCTCTCTTCACAAAAAAAATTTTCCTTATCACTAGAGCTAAATTTGGGCAGCCATTAGAAGAGAAGAAAGTGAAAGAAAGTGAAGTCAAGCTTGGGAAAATTCTGCCCTACAAGAGGTTAGTGCCTATTATGCATACATCTTTCTCTTTCCATGATTAGAGACCTAAAATAAGCAAGAATTTGTGAATTAAATGAATGGAATTTATGTGTATGTATACAATGAATTTTGGCAGCCCTAGGGAGGAACAAGATTAAGTGTTTTTTATGGACTTAGAGTGGACTAAAGATGATGTTTAAGGTATATATATATATGTATGATGAATTGGTGTGCTAACTAAGGTAATTGGTGTAATCCTTGAAAATGAGCTAGGGTCTGGGAGTGAAACTTGGATTTAGCTTATGAAATTGTGAAAGAACATTTTAATGGTCAATTAGTGACCATTTGAGGCAAGTTCACCATAATTTGAAGAGATTTAGAGTGATGCAAAGTGAATGTGTAGGCTGCCTAGGGACAGCAGCAGGGTGACTGAAATTTCAGTCCACTTGGACAGCCATAACTTTGGCTATGTAAGTTCAATTGGTGTTTGGCCAATTGGACATGAAACTAGGCTTATAATGGCACATTTTTACTGAAGAAACCATGCCCAAAAGACCAAAGCAAGAGGACCAAAAGTTGGCCCCAATCCGGATACCCTGCAACAGCACCTGCATAAATGACCAAATGAACAGTAACAGTTCATTTGGCCATAACTCACTGTAGATATGGTCAATTGACCTGAAATTTTTACAGAAACAAGATAAGACATAGAAAAACAACTTTCATGAAGGAACCTACCCAAATTATGGCCAGAACCCATCCAACAAAGTGATTCCAGTCACTGTTCATGTTACTGTAGATATGGTCAATTCTGCAGTTTGGCAATCCGGCCAGCTATGGTTTTTGGACCATATCTGGAGCTACAAAACTCCAAATGGAGTGATTCAAAAAAGGAAATTCAACTAGAAAAAATAAGGAACAACTTTCATGTTTACCATTTCCTCAAATTCCCACTGCAACAGGGCTTAATGGAACAATAAAGTTAGGCTTCAAAAACTGAAAATTCTGCCCTTTTGGTTTTAAGCATAGAAATGGTAATGGCAATCAATTCCAACAAGTTTTAAATACAAAATGTGGTATGTTTGGGGTGTTAAAACCAATACACCTATTTTCTATCCAAAAGTCAACATTTTTGTTGACCAATGAGGTGAATAGTGACACCAAAACTTGAAATTCAAAATTTGAAATTAGAAATGCATCTAGGGGACTTTAAATTGCAATTGGCAATTAATACTAGCAAATGTAAAACTCAAAATGTGGGATCTTGGTGTAATTAGAATTAACATATCCCTTAAGTATGAAAAAGTCAACATTTTGGTTGACTAGTAAGGTGAATAGTAATCAAAATGAGTAACAAACTAAGATGAAGACCTAGAACCAATTCTAAGCTTAAATGCTTAGAATTGTATGACAAATGTGGACTATGTATCTTAGTCAAAATTGTTAAAAGGAAATTAAGACCATAAATTTGAAATCCATGAAATATTCATGGATTACTTGAAACATGAAAAATAAGTCACCTAATTGATGTGAATAGATAGTTAGGGCTTATATGCCCATCACAAATGGAATTCATAAAATATTAATAACTCAACTTGAAATATAAAATTGTGACTACATAAGTAGATTCTTAAATGTATAAATGAGAAAGGAAAATGTTTTGAATACAATGGTACATGTGAACCATTGTTTAGAAATGTGATCAATATGAATAACATAATGAATGAATAAATGAACTATATTAATGTATGAATGAGACATTAGTTCTCATTATTATAGAAAGGAGAAGTATTTTGAGTACAATGGTATAAAAGGATAATTGATGTGAATTGTGATCATATAAATGATCAAATGAATGTATGAATTATAATTGAAATTTATCATGAAATAATGAATTCATAAAACAATATATTAATATTTAATGATATTATGTGCCCTTGTATTGCCTAGACACGTGTGTCAGATTGGATAGATTGGCATGCCAATAGGGTATTGTTTCATGGCTTTATGCCCGTATTCATGGCTTTATGCCAACATTAATGGCTTTTATGCCCGATAATTTGTTATCATGGCTTTTTAGCCATACTGACTGCATACTTGGTTGACGTTCTGCGTCCCATGGTATGACGGCCCGAGGCACCGCGGTGTTCAGTGCCAACGACCCCTTATCCAGTTTAGTCAGCCTGTCATAGGTTACTTGGGTAGTGAAATTTATTGAGATAAGTTAAGAATATTAGCAATTAAAAATATTAGAAATTAAATAAAATAAATGAGTAAGATGACCTAAAATAAATTAGGATAGTTATTTATTAAAAAGAATCGAAATGAACTGCACAGATATCAAAATTTACTTATTATAAAATAATCTGAGACAGCCTAGCAAGTATAGAGAAAATGCTAAAAGATTAGCAAAGAAAATTATAACATAAATAAATATTGCAAATGTGCTTATATAATAATATAAGCATAAATTTATTATTTTCAAATCATTTTTCTTTGTACATTATCACTGTGAATTTCGGAATTAAACGCTTCCAAAGCGAAACAAATGAGAACAAAAGATAATTAATATTAGACACATTGTATTAAATTAAATTGATTCTTAAATATTCAAATTAT
>NC_079499.1:22100097-22162715 GCF_030052815.1 Hevea brasiliensis | reverse complement strand
AATTGGCCAAAGGTATAAAATGGAAAAAATGCATATGCAATTATCAATTTGACTTAAGTAAATCCCAGTCAAGTCTAATCAACAAACAAATAAATAAATAAAACATACATGCAATTGATGGATCAAGAATATAAAGTATCATTAAAAAAATAATGGTTCATCAATCTGAAGCATTTTGAAGGCTAATAATAAATTACACTTTTGTGCTACATGTGGGGCAGACCTAAGACATCTTTCACGAAACAAGCTCTGTTTTTTGAGCATCCCCACTAAATTTTACAATTCATGAATAGTATCTGCCAATTTGCTTTACGGTTCACAACAACAATGTAGAAAGGATAAACAGATACTAATCATGACAAAAACACACAAAAGTTCTCTTCTTTTTCTGTAACAAGATGTACAAATAACATCTTATACATGTTACTTTTATATATTTTCAGAAAGAAAACCCCAACTAACCTGCCCCGCACCCACACTCTTCCTCTTTTTTTTTTTTTAAAAAAAGGAGAAAACCTTCATGCTATATACATATGAAACAGATAATAGACATTATAATATGAAACAAAAAAAATTCTTATCATGAACAAAGCTTAGGTAAGGATCTGGCATTATTATGGCTAGATACTCTTGACTTCATTATTTTTGTCATCTGGGTTTGCATTTTCCGGCAAATTTCCTCCAATTCCATCACCCTACATTGCATTCCTTGCAAATGTGCCCTTAGCTTCTCACACTCAGTCGAAAGCTCGAGTTTCCCAGTGCAAAGCACAATTTGTTCACTGGCTTCGTTAGTCATTCCCTTGCCTCCCATTTCTCCCAAACTACTTGGGGAACCACCAAAGCATTTTGAATTGTTGGTTCCTTGGAGTAAGCTTTTGAGCTTGAGTTGCTGAGATTTGAGAGCTTGCACTGCACTTTTTGATGAAAATTTCTTGTTCTGAGAAAGGTGCATGCAAGCTTCAACTGAGAGCTTCACACAGTTCAACACACCATATATCTCCATCTTTTCTTCTTCAGATAATCCAGCATGCACCTATATTAAAGAACAGATGTTAATTCAACTACAGCACATATGGTAACTAGAGAATTAAAATATATTTCAAGCTTTTTGGATTAAAATTTCAAAAATGAAACTTATGGTTAAAAATTAGGTACTGTATTAATTTAACATTTGATAACAGCATACTGGATGATATTAACTCCATCACAATAATTTCTATAATACGTAGGGCGCTAATACTGAATTAAAAATCACAGCAAATATGGCAGGACCAACAGACTACCTGCAGATAAATGTCTGTGGCGCGGTAGATTTCATCATAAGAATCTCTAGCACAGTCTGGTAAGGCCATGACTAAGGCTAAGAACTTGGAAGGTTTTAAATAAGGATCAGGAGCTACTTCTGCTATATACAAATCCATCAACATGGCAACTTTCTTCAATCGCAATGAAGTTACTTGTGAGTTTCCATCACATAGAAATGATTTCAATAACCTTAAAACAAGATTGATATCATACAAGTAAGCCATCCCATGCGGAGATGGAATGAGCAGATTATCTAGAGTTGCTTGATCCATTTGGGAACCTATCATACTCTCCAGCTTGTTCCTGCTATATTTGCTTATATTCAAACTCAAAGCAACTCGAAGTATCCCAAAAAGTCTCTTGCACAGAACAGAATTCCAATCAAGAATATAAAGCATATCAATGACGGTTTTAACAATTTTTTGCTTCTCGTCAGATGTGGTTGTATAGAACTTTGATTTCTGATAATAAAGAGAAACCTAACAATGATGGCATGATCAAATTTCTGCGAGACCAAGGATTTTACAACCATTTCAATCAAATCAGGACTTAAAACTGAAAGATCCTCAAACCACCATGTTGCTCGAGACATGCTACTCTTCAAACTCACAGTACTTCTAGTGTCACATGAAAACCTAATGCTGGAGCTATCCGGGGAAGATGTAGATAGACAAGAACTTGATTCACTAGACAAAGCTATCCTCCCAATAATGGAATCCACACATTTCTCAACAATGGCTAAAGAATTTGTTGAGGGCGATAAACCTTGGCACTGCTTTATAGTGATCAATAGCTCAGACCATGTCCAATCATTGATTTCTTGAAGTGATTTCTCAATCTGTTCTAACATGTTTTGAGTACCAGAAACAGAAATGTTCATTTCCATGAATTGTGAAGCACAATGGAGGAGTGAAATATTGTAAGGAGTTATATCAATTTTTCCTTTGTTGTAGAAGAACCTGGACATGAGCTCAAAACTTTCAGCCCCTCCCGGGAAGTCATTGAATATTAACTTGAAATTTCTTTCAGAAACTGTTGATTTACTGAATAATTTGCTTAATCTCCTTGAATATGAAGAAATAAGCTTCTGCAAATATCCAATAGAAATCAGCCTAAAAACGAACGTAACGAACAAATACACAGTTTACACCAAAAGATCACAACATAGAACTAACAGAGGAAAAAATTTTACAGAGACCGTAAAAATACAGAAGATTAACTAAAAATTGCTTTTATAAAACAAACAATTTAAATTTCAAGAAATGGTAATTAAGTAATTGGTCAATACTTAGTAGAGAAGTGAAGTAATAAAGAAAATGCAACCTTTGAGCGTCTAAAACAACCATCGCAAAGAATGATTTCTTTGAATTTAGAAAAACAAGAAAAGCAAGATTAAGAAGGGAAATCTAAAGCCAAAGCTGCAAGAAAAAGCCATGAGGACGTTATAGACAATAAATGTGGGCAATTAAAAGAAAGGACGTCTGCTAAACAACTCAGCAGAGAGGGGTAATAAACAGTAATAAATGTTATCAAAGCAACTTTCTTTTCCTCCTCAAAATGAGTGAATAAAAACAACTGAAGGTATGAACAATAAAGTCACCTCATGACAAGAGCAATAAGTACACAATGATAACATGATAATATATAGCCAAAATAGAAGAAAAATAGCTATGAGAGCTATGACCCACAAGACTGCTATGCCGTTGTAAATTTAATAGGTTGGTTTGTACAACTGCAGAAATCATAGATGATTACAGAGAAAATTAAAAAAGAAAATTGCCAGAGAATGCACCTGGAATAATGGAAATACTCAAATTCCATAGTTAATGAACACAAGAAAACTAGATCAGTAAATATGCGAACAACATTAATATTCAGGATGGAAGACCTAATTAAACAAACTTTTAAAAAAAAAAAAACACTAAGAAGGGAGAAGATTAACAAAAAGCATCACTTTTGGAAGCCCTAAGAGGCAAAGTGATAAGAAATGAAAAGAGTGAGAGGGCCAGCATTGTATTTACCTTGTCCACCATGAAAGTCTCTTCGCCATTGACATCCACTTCAAGATCACAGCAAACTGCCATGACCCAACTAAACAACCCAAAAACCCACCTCAAATCTAGATTCTTTTCCTTTTTTTTGCCCTTTATTTTTTTAACCTTGGTTTTGGAACTCATACGACAAAAGAAAAGATTAACAACCCAAAAGAGCAGAAGATGTGGGGACGAGACTAAACAGGAAGCGATGAGGAGCACAAAAGACCATATTCTAAGGTGAAGAATACGACAAATAGAAAGAGGCAACGAAGTGACTTTAATTCAGTAAAATGGGTGGTAGTCACTTGCGTGCAGAAGCAAGAATGCAATATGGCTCTCAACTGAGAGAGAGAGAGAGAGTGAGAGAGAGAGAGAGAGACCCAGAAGCCAGGAGTCCAAGAGGCAACATAACAAGGTGTCCACAGAGAGAGGGCAGAAATACCATCTATAACTTGCCCACACTGACACATAAGCTGATTGGATGGGGTGAGGGAATGGTAAGCAGTAAGAAGGTAAGGATGGATAAAGAGGACGAAGAATAAGGAATGTTACATTAGAAAAAATTTCATGTTTGACAAAGGGTAAATTAATGAAAAGGTTAGATGGTGTAATATATATTTTTTTATATTTAAAAAAAATAAAAAGAGAATAAATAATTATTAAAAATATAAAAATATCATTTTTCATTAGATAAAAATTTATCATTTATTTTTTTTAATATGCAAATTAAGGCTTTTTTTTTTTTACTTGGCAACCTATAATTTTTATTTTTTATTGTCTCTTTTATACCAATTCATGGCATATACCATTTCAACATTCAACTTATATAACTATAAAGTAATACAAATGTCATTTTATATCTTTTAAAAATTTTATTTTTTTAAAAGGTAAAATATTATTATTATGAAACGAACTTTTGCAATTTTTAATTTATTAATGACCTTTAATGGTAGCAATTAATCATTTTATACACCGATATTTTTTAATGGGTGAGATTAAAATCTAATTGCATGAAAGGAATTTATCTTTCATTTTATGAATATATATATATATATATATATATATATATATAAAAGAAATTTAACCACCAAAATTAGAGGATAAGCACTTAAAATTACTGTCAATAATAATAAAAAGATTTTATATTACTAGATAATTTAAAAGTAAAAATAAAGCAAATTAATAAGTTAACTAATTTAGAAAGCTAAGCTAATCTCAAAATTTCAAAAAAAAAATCTAATATACATATATATATAAAAGCCTAACACAATAAAAAATAAAATCAATGATATTTAATATCATAAAGTCAGTCAAATTACATAATACCAACTATTAAAGAGACAAAAGGGCACAAAAATTAGCAAACTAAATATATAGCTTAATTAATGTCCATAAAATCTCAAAATAGTCTACCAACAATATGTATTATCATTAACAGAATAAAGAGATGCTAATCAAAAGATAACTAGCACACTTGATGAAAATAGATATATGACTTAACTAATGTCCATAAATCTCAAAATAGTTTACCAATAATGCATATTATTACTGGCACAATAAAGAGATGTTAATCAAAAGATAACCAATAACCTAATTCTGCGAGGCATTAGAACCACCCATCATCTGTATCAACAAGTTCTTGCGAAATACAGGAGGACATCTAAGCGAAACTTGTAACATGTTAGGCTTTTGAATAAAACATAAAAAACAAGTAGATAAGAGATGTGACTTAACACCTAGTTCTTCCAACAAAGTCCACGTTTCATTCTCTAAAATTGGAAGCTTGGTGGCTTTGACAAACTTAATTATAGAATTCATAAGTGTTTGGGCAACATTATTAAGTGCCTCTTTTAATACAACAACTTCTTCATCAACCTTTGATCTTTTAGCAGTTTTATTCCTTGATGAATTTTCAAATTGAGAATGAGATTGGGATCTTTCTATTCCAATAGGTTCCTCAGATACAATATTTTGTGCTTCTTTAAATGGTCCATCAAAATTTTCCAAGGTGACTTGATTTTTTGATACTAAGAAATCAACATCATCAATGTTGTTCACCTGAGAAGCATTTGTCTCTCCTTCTTTAGAGCTCCTATGCCTCATCTCTGCTGCAGTTTCAACATGCTTTCTAGTAGCCCTATAATTTCCATAAAGTAGACAGAAATTTTCATAGTTTCAAATTGGTTTGTTCATCCAAGTAGCAACTTCAGGTTTAACTTAAAAAAAAAAAAATTAAAATAAACAAGGTTTAGCAAACTAATAACTCAAAATAAAAATAAGCATGATATATAAGTTTTATGATATATTACATGTATAAGAATGATGCAAATCTTAATTAATTGCTCCCAAACTTCTAGCTCAGCTATAAACGTTTCAAATATTAGATCCCAAGTGAAACAACTCATGCCATTCTTGAAAATATCATAAGCTGGAAACTAACATCTCTTTATATGCTTCATACGATTTTTAACCTTTTCTTTATCAATAGGTTGATCAGGAAATTTTTGTTTCAATTTCTTTGCAATATTCTTCAAAGCAGTTACAGTGAAAGTTCTATTCATTCTAAAGCTTTGTTGATGTTAATGTACATATGCATCAATTAGAGTATCCTCCATTGGTTTACTCCAAAAATATTGTGTATTCCCACCAACTGACTTCCCTTCATTATTTAGTGGCTACTTTTTTTTTTTTCTTTTGACATCCTTAGAACTACACGAAATTAATAAGCACACAAGAGAAGTTGACAAAAAGAATAATTGCACAAAGCACAACAAAAATTTCCAGTAATAATATAACCAATAATAATTATACAAAACACAATACAAAAAGTTCACATTTATTTTTAATAGAAGATTAACAACTTAAAATGTTATTACAAGAAAGATAATTATATGTAACACATAGAAACTTGGAATGTATATAGATATAAAACAAACATGTTCACTCAATATAATTAGCCTACATAGTTGTGGCAATAGATTCCCTTAGTAATTCTCCTCTCATTACATCTTTGGACTCTTCTCTGCTACTATGATGTTGATCTTGATAAATATCATTGTTTGTAAGTTTTGCATCCACCTTTGCAAGCATATTTTCATCTGGATCTAAATTCATCAAGTCATTATGCAAAATGCAATAAGCAAGAATAATTTCCTTTTGTTTTTCCACTCCATAATGTAGTTTTATATAACTTGCAATAATAGGAAATCATTTCTTAACTACACCAAAGACTCGTTTAATTGCATTGCGTAGTGATGTGTGTCAAAGATTAAACAATTCACGCACATGTCATGGTGAATTTCATGAATACTCTTTCAAATGATAACGTTCTCCCCTATAAGGTGTAATTAGTCCACTTTTCAACATGAATCCAGCATCAACAAGATAGTATTTTCCTAAAATAGTTACAATTGTCATAAAATTGGTTTACGAACAAATAGCACCTAACTCATAAGAGTTATCAATATTACCTTCAGGAATTTTGATAAGGCATTGTCTTGTTAAAGCATTTTTCAAAATGCTTAAGTCAGAAGCTGTACCTTCCCACCAAGGTAAGGCATAAGTGAATTTCAAATCAAAAGTATATGCCGCCAATACATTTTGTGTTGGATAATCTTTCCCACCATGGTACTTGGGAGCTTCTGAAGGAGAAACTTTCACACTAATATGTGTTCCATTAATAGCCTCAACACAATCCTAAAAATATATATTTTTTAATTAATAAAATATATTATGGAGATTCATTCTTTAAAATTTAATTAAAAAATTGCTTTCACCTTAAAAAATGGATGGAATCTATTGTTGTTCAGTATTTCTGATGGAACTTGTGTTCCATCTAGTTGCTTGAGAAATTTGTCCTCCAACTCTAGTATAGCTCTTAAGACATTATGAAAATGGTGACTGGTAGTCTCACCAGATCAACAAAAAAAGACAGCAAGCTTACGATTTGTAACGCCATGTGCAAAAAGGTACAGTGATTTAACAACTTGTTCTTCAATAGTAGTTCATAATGTTGGTCGAAGTCCTCCATCTTTAACTAGAATTTCACATAATCCTGTAAAAATTGTTGGACTCATTCTTATAATACTACGACAAAGATTACTAGATAGGATGTTTGTGAGTAACTCGATTCTTACTATTTCTCCTTCTAAATGGACATTATGGGTTAATTTTAATCTTTTAAGCTCTTGCCTTCTTAACCCATGCCAATACATTCCAAGTTTGTGCAACTGATGAATGATGTTTTTGTTTCAACTTTAGAAAAGCATTATCTTCAAACTTGCGATCATCCATCTATTATGTATTAAACATAAAAGAACTGTTAGCTTACTAAAAATTAATTCATCAAATAGGCATCCATTTAATATGTAATATGTTTTTAGAAAGACAAAATAGATGTTATATGAAAAAAATATAATAAAATCATAAGCTTGCTGTATTATTAGTCTCATATATACAATCAATGGGTTAATTGCATAATTTAGATATTATATGAAAAATTATAATAAAATAATAATTGAATGGGTCATTTTCTTTTTATTGTTTAGTACAAAAAAAAAAGCAATTAAATGATTAAATAACCATTTAAATATTTAATCAACTAAAAAGGCATCAAAATATCCCAGTTAAGAACGAGAGAAAATCAGCTGGCCTTTAAGAGTATAATATAAAAAAAATTTAAAAATTGAATGGAACATATGATTTGTTATTAAATATTTTCTACTCTTTGAAAAAATATATTATTATCTAATTAATTATTTTTAGTGTTTTATATTTAAATAATTATAACTTATAAAAATACTTAATATTTTATAAAATATAAAATTTTAATTAAATATAAAATAAAATTGACTTGAAAAATCATAGATGGAGCCATTATTTCATCTGCGGGTAAAAATTTGTACTTTTTGTTTCTTATTTTTTGTAATTGCTGCAATATGTTGAAATTGATAGTAATATGATAGTTTTGAGTTTATGTGTTCTACAGGTACAAGGGTTATTATGAATATGCTAAGTCAAAAGAAGAGGATGTTTGCGTGCAAGTTGGACTTGATGTTCTTATTACATATAAAACAAAACATGAAGTAATTTTTTTTAGTTTGTAATTAGATAATTTATTAAATAGTAAATCAATCATGACAAATCTTGAATTTGCAAACAGTAATGATTCATAATGAATAAATCACAAAATTAAAAAATTAAAACAATAATGGACAAATCTAACAAAGATTAAATAAAAGAATGAATTATTTAAAAAAAATGATAATTAAAACATAATAATTGTAACAAATTATTGAAAGAATGAATGATTTAACAATTGAAATTAAATAGAAAGATAAAACTAACCTTAAATCCACAAGAGAGAGTGGAGAGATCAGGTACGACCTCTTGAGAGAAAAGACATTTATTTATATTGGTAAATTACGTTTATTTTTAATGGGTATAATTAGATTTTTAATAAAAAATTAAGGACAAAATAGGAAAATAAAAAATAAAGTAGATTCCAGCTCTCACATCCTTCTACTTACACCCTAATTGAATTTGAGGGGTAAGGGAGAGTAAGCCTTACCCTTACTTACCCTTACCCTTTACTAACTTACCTCTTCCCAAATAGGAGTATAATAGTTATTTATCTCTCATTATCCTTATTTACTTTTCCTTCGCCCCTATCCAAGCAGAGCGAAAGGGGGACAGACTACAAAAATATTTGGTATGTGTGACCACTAGCTCACTAACTTCCTATAAATTGAATTGAATAATTTAAATATATTTTTATTTTAATTTTTAATTTAAATAATTGAATTTAATTATTTATTTTAAAATATTTAATTATCTAATTCAATTATTAATGTTAAAATAATTCCAATCCAACCGCAATACTCCACTCAACCTCCTGTTTATAACAACCTCACTAACGCAATACTCCACTCAACCTCCTGTTTATAACAACCTCACTAATTAAGTAAAATTAGCCAAATCAATTTATAAATTTTAAAATTAAGCATAACTATTTGTTTATAATATTTTTAAGATTTAGGCTACGTTTGTTTTACGGAAAATATTATTCTGAAAAATATTTTTCATATTTCTAGCATTTTAGCACTTAAGAAAATTAGTAAATAAAAAATATTTTTTTGATTAAAGGGAAAATTAAGTCATTTTTAAAGAAAATAACTTTTATTTTTCAAAAGAAAAAGTCACTTTTCGATTTTTAAACTTTATAATCTTATTAAAATGTGAATATATATATATATATATATATATATATATATATATATATATATATATATATATATATATATCATATTAAAATATGAAAATACTTATATATACATGAAATAAATACATATCATATTTAATATTACAATCAAACAATGAAAAATATTTTCATGAAAAATATTATTTTTTATATAGAAATTATTTTTTGTGAAATAAATGGAATCTTATAAACTAAAAAACTATAAGCTAAGACCAATATTTCACCCAGTACTTATGTCATCCTCTATTTATGAGAATCAAAATCTCAAATTCTCAATTGTGAGTTTGTGACCTTTGCTCTGTGTTTGTGTTAAACTGTGTGGTGAAATAGTCAAAATATTGAGCATATGAAGATTATTAATGGACATCAAGTTCTCTGCAAAAAATGACGGTTGATAATATGATCAATAGGCTCAAAATTAAAAGAATTCAGTCAAATTAAAGTAATTGGTTTAGTCCTGTTCATAAATTCAATTCAGTTTGATTTTTATATTTTAGCATTTAACTTATTCCATTTTTTCTATTCAAAATTGAACAGACCATTTGCACAATCCTATATGACATTCTTGTGAAAAATATTATTATCATAGTAAAATATTTAATAAAAATGTATATAAGAAAGTTAATAGCTTATTCATGCACAATATTATATTTAAAATTTAACAATAAATTTTTTTTTATTTATTTGTCTCTAAATTATTCTCAAACCTTATAATTTTGAAAAGATTGTAATATCAATGAGTTAAAATCCATTAATATGATTTTTTTATATATATTAATATATTTTCAGGTCAATTTACACATATTAAGATCAAATCTCTAGTTTTTTTTTATGGTGTACCCTCTCATATTAATTTAATGCATAATTAAATTTTAATTAATGCAATATAATAAATATATGTTAAAATTAAAAAAAAAAAGAGAGAGAGAAATTTAAATACTTTTTTTTCTTGGTTTAATGGGTTTTTGAAGTAGGAATTATTGCAAATTCACGGAAAATGGTGATTTTCATTGGCAAGAGCCTAAGTTAAAACTTATAATTGAAGCTTTTTTGGTGGCTTTGCTTCTCTGCGTGACTGTTTGATATCTACGTGACTGTTTGATATTAAAATTGTAGGATCAAAATTAATTAAAAAAAATCAATTTAAATACTATTAAAAAGAATAATTTAAAAAAGTTATTTCATTATTTTCATATTTTTATTATTAAAATTCATTAAATTTAAATTTATATTATTTTTTAATATTTTTCAATTAATATATTAAAAAAATTTTTTTTCCAACAATAATAATTTTAATATGAATACCACCACATACCATGCAACTGCCATA
Source organism: Hevea brasiliensis (assembly GCF_030052815.1). Classification (NCBI taxonomy): domain Eukaryota; kingdom Viridiplantae; phylum Streptophyta; class Magnoliopsida; order Malpighiales; family Euphorbiaceae; genus Hevea; species Hevea brasiliensis. The sequence goes on along the minus strand of NC_079499.1, from coordinate 22,151,782 downwards.
TTCTTTTAGCTCAAGTCTCCGTAGCTGTGAAACGAGCCATACTTCATTTTATGTTTATTTTCACGCTTATCAGGTAGTGGCACATGATGTCTAAATAAAGGGAAATTCTTATTTAGAGGGTCTATGTGGATTCAAGAATGATGCTGGATAACGACTGAATTGTTCATTTGGACCCTTTTCTTCGGAAGAATGAGCGTGGACCCAATTGCTCTTTTCTTTGATTGGTCGGCCAACACAAGGCCCCACCCAAGAAGGATCTGTCTCTTTACTCGGACAACTAATCATTGTTGGTAGACATTCGCCCATTTGTTTCTCATTTATGATTTTAATCTTTGCGTGGATCCTACTAGAGATTTTAATTTATTGCAGTGCAATCGGTTGCAGTGTGTAGAGGAGAGAATATGCGCAATGTTTCATTAATTTGTTCATTAGGTAACTGCATGTTGCGTGGGCTCCCGGTTAAGAAATTATAAAACGGCATTGGCAAGCCAATAATAAATTGCCACATATATAATTACAATTATATATTTCTTAAATTTTTAAGATTTAATCCTTGTGAGATTTATATTTATAATTTATTGATTTGTGATTCCATATAGTTTATTAAACATGAAATAGCATATATAATTTCCCCTATTAAGTTTAATTCCAGATAGAAATTAATAATTTTAGTTTAAAGTTTAGAACATTCAGACCAAACCATGAGATTTTCAGCCTCGATTTTAATTTTAATTTTATTTTAATTTTAATCTTATTCAAACTAATTTTAATTTAATTCTAACTTTAAATTATATATTTTAATTATAAATTTAAAAGAAACCGTGATCTGGTCTAAGTGGTGCCATTAGTAGGAATGTGCAAATGGTCGGTTCTGTTTCGAACCGAACTGAATCGATAAAATTAAAAATTGAAAATTAAAAATTTTAAAAATCGAAACAAAGCGATTAATAAGAGAAAATCGAATCGAATCAAACTAATAAATATCTATTCGATTTGATTTTAAACCGATCAAATCGAAATTTATAAATTGAGTATTTTATTTCTAACTAGGTTCGGTTTGATTTTAAACCGATCAAACCTAAATCTTAGGGTTCAGTTCAGTTTTCTTTGATTTCCTTGATATATATATATATTAACAATTTCGGTTCAGTTCGATTTTTTTTTATTTTTTATGAAAATAACTGAACCGAACCGATAAATCGAAATTATAAAAAATTATAAATCAAACCGAACCGATTGAATTTATAACTAAACCAATTGAATCGAATTGACTCGGTTCAGTTCGATTTTTCAGTTTAAACCGAAAATTGCTCTCCCCTATCCATTAGTATTCGGATGATCATCAATTTTCTTTGTTAGAAATTAAATATTCATTTGTTAATGCAAAAGTACGAGGCCTAAAAGGTCTAAGTACAAGGGCTAAGCAAATAAACCAACTCTCCAAACAAAATAACTCAACCCACGATCCACAAATAAAACATTCAAATACAACCAAAGACCCAGCTCCAGCATAAGCCTAGAGAATCTGGGTATTCGACCCAGAAAAGGCAACTCGATAGAGAACATAAGGCAATGGCATAATACCATCTCACACCAAATTCACCATTGTCAAGATAGCCTCTCCTACAACATGAACACCAAGAAGAGGAGAGTCCAAATAGATGGGAACGATTCAAGCCCCAACGGAGATCCTCAAGACCACAACAACCATCCCAGACCGAGCTGAACACAAAACAAGCTTAACTTTGAGTAAACAGCAGGAGAAGAGATAATCAATAGATGGAATGATGACAAATCTCATGGCATTTTGAGAGTTTTAGGGGTTAGCCTTAGAGGACAAGCTGACATATAAAGCCCTAAGGTACCATCATCACAAATAGAGAACACCCTTTCTCAGAGCATCAAGCAACCACCCAAAACCATTACATGCAACCATCGGCAAGAGCAACCACACTAGTTGAGACCTTTACTAAGCTTTAGTGAAGCTAGCACACCAATAAGCTAAACACAGATCAAAGAAACTCTCTCCCTAAGCACTGATCTATAAGAAAAACACCAAACAAAAAACTATTTACAACCACTCAAAGGTGGGGAGGATGAACTCACTCCCTGGTCGTAGAGATGCCACAAATTTAACAGAAGAAAATGGTCCGTTGCCTTAGATAATCAAAGAAAAGAGAGAAAATTCTTAAAATTCTAGAGAAAGACATCAAAATCACGATTTATTTAATTGGTTTATGAGTAAATGCCATGTTAAAAAAAATTATTTTAATAATTGAACATATATTAATTTATTCTAAGACTCTAGAATTTTGTGAATTTTATGTACTTTTATAACAATAATAAACCATGTAAATTTCATATATTAATTTTATATAAAACTAATTTAATTAGATTAAAAAAAAAGTCAATTGGACTAAAAGTACCAAGCGCTTATGTTGATTCACATTTACATCTATAACTTCTAATTTTATTTGAAATAGCTAAAACTTTAAGAATTGTTATAATTGTATCCAAAAAGTGAAATTGAATTCGAAAAGTTAACAATAAATTATAATATAGTACCTAAGTTTTATTTAATTAACAAATAAAAGTTTTAGATATAATCATAATTTAACGTAAATATTTGGTATTTATAGTCCATTGATTAAATTTTATATTAAAAATAAAATATATTTTATATTTATTTTTAATTGAAATTTTATAAAAAAAGTTATTTTATTAATTTCAATTAATGTAATTATTTTTTAAATTAAGTTAAACAAATCTAGCTATGTATCCAAAAATAAGTTCGCGCACTTTTACAAAACAATTTTGGAAAGAATATATTCCACATGAATTATACTATCTATTAAATAAAATATATATTTTATATATAATTTACTTCATTAGTTAACATGTATATTTTATTTAATGGATGATACAATTCATGATAAATTGGGTTTTAAACATTCAATTTTTTTATTGATTTTTTTCTTTTTCTTTGTTTTTCCTTGTGTTGAGTAGTGTAGAACTATGAATATTATTGCATTGAATTTTTTTTTCCCTTAATGAGAGTTCAAACTCATTGGTGAGTTTTTTAAAAAAATTAGTGAGTAATAACTGAAAAAAAAAATAGCGTGTAAACCTGATTTATCGTGTAGATCAAAATATATAATATATAATATATAATATTAAGATATATAAATTTCATAAAATTTATATAAGTTTTTAACATTGCAAATATGGTGAAAATAAAAAATAAAAAATATGAATTTTTCACAAATTTTCATAGATTTTTTTTCTTTTCTTTCTTTTCTTTGCGAAGAGAATAATAAAATTATAGAAACATGCATACTTTTGTGTTGAGTTTTTTTTTTTTTTCTTTTTTTTCATTTCTCTTCAATTAAAGTTTGAACTCATGAATGGGTTATCCAAAAATTTACTAAGAAATCAATAAAAAAAATTTATATTTAAGCTCGATTTATCATGAAATGTGGCATCTATTAAATAAAATACACATGTTAATTAGAGTAAATTATATATAAAATACACATTTTATTTAATGGATATTACAATTCGTATGGGATACAATTTTGTCAATTATATATTCTTTTCAAAATCACTTTTATAAAAAGATATTAATTTATTTTTTATATTTTATATTTTAATACAAAGATTTATTTGGCTTGATTCAAAAGATAATTATGTTCATTAAAATTTAAAAAAAAGATTTTTTAGTATGAAATTTTAATTAAAAATAAATATAGAATATATTCTATTTTTAATTATAAAATTTAATCAATGGACTAAAAATGTCAAACATTTACATTAAATAATAAATATATCCAAAAGTTTTACATGTTAATTAAATAAAAATTCAAGTATTATATCATAATTTACCATTGATTTTTTAAATTCAATTTGAATCTTTTGGATTCAATCGTGACAAATCTTAAAGATTTAACTATTATGCTCAAAATTAGAAGTTATGAATATAAATGTGAATTAATGTAAACGTTTGATATTTTAAATCCAATTAAAAAAAAAAAAAACATAATGCTCAATATTAATTTGTATGTTTTATTATTTGTTAAGTTCATAAAGTTTTTGTGTTTTATCTATCTATTGGACTCTTAAGTTTTTTATTTTCTTAAAATAATTTCACACAAATTTTACGAAACGTGAAATAAATATTATTGGGAAGTCATTCTGTGCTCTTATAATACATTGAACTCATTAATGTGAAGAATAATTAAAATTTTATTTTTTGATAAGTAATATTTTTCAAAACTTTTATAATTTTATAAGTTTCCAACATTGTTCACTATTTCAAATGCTTCCCAGTATCAGCGTTTAACAATTCAAATCCTACCCAAATTTATTTCTGTTTAAATTTTTCATTATAAATTTTATAAAAATTCAATAAATTAAATGAAACCTCAAAATGCGAAGTACATAAAATATAAAATCTACACATTAATGTCATGCAAACATATCTATACTTAACAATAATACTACTATTTTTTATTCTTTTATTTACCTTTTCATTTTTTTATTAATAATAATTTTTTTTAAATTAATTACACAATAAAATAAATTTTCCACATAAAAGAACACTAAAAAAAAATAGGGTATCAACGATGGATTAACGAATGCATCGTTAAATTGGTAAAAAAATATAGGTTAGGAGCGGATTAACGACAAATCCGTCATTGATTTGTTGCTAAAGCTTATCAGCAATGACGTTTTTAACAACAATATAATTTGTCGATAATTTGTAACTAATTCAAAAAATTGATTTCCAGTTAGGGTGTGCAGTTCCAATCTGGTTCGGAGTCTACCTAGAAACCAAAATCGAACTGAAATTTCAATACGGTTCTAGTTTGGTTCTTTATTGTTTCGGTATTTGTTCAGTACAATTCTCAGTTTTTCGGTTTCATACTATTTTGTATGGTTTTGATTCAATTTTTTGTTCTTGAAATAATTTTATATAATTATTTTCTTAAAAAATCATACTTGAATTAGCATTTAAGTTTTGAATTGGGTTATTAATATATAACATATCATATAATATATCTTTTAACTATTTTTAAATTATATAATCTTTAATATAAAGTATATATATAATCTAGGATTAAGTGTATCATATAATATAATAGTATAAATATGTCATATGATATACATTTTAACTATTTATTAATTATGTAATATTTAACTATAAGATATAAATATAATAATGAATTAACATATATATAGTATAATAGTATATTTATAATTAAGAATTATAAGGTAATTTAATGTATTTATAATTAAAATTATTAAGAAAATATAGAGAAATGAAATAATATAAGATTGTATTTAGTTTACAATTATATATTCATATATAAATATATATAATTATTTTGAAAGTATATAATATATCTAAAAAATTCATAAAAAAACATATGTATGAATTCGATTCTTGATTCGATTCTAGTTTGATACCGTTCTTGGTACAATTTCGTATAATTTTGATTCGATTTCGATACGGTGTTGATTTGGTTCTTAGTGAAGAACCAAAACTGAATCAAAGAATTAAAATAATTTCAATTTGGTACTACTCCTGTTAATTTAGTTTGGGACCATTGAGAACTGTGCACAGCCCTACTTCTGGAAACCTTCGTTGCTAAAGTATCAATTGTCACACCTTACCCCCCTGTAAGGAATAATATGATCTTGTAGTATACCTAATGAATTATCGACTCCGTCTACTGATAACCCATTAAATACACTACAAGGGATTTTAAAATAATTTTCTTGTTTTTTGAAAGTAGTGAGTATTTCTAACAAGTATTAAAAATATTTAATTGAAGTTCAAAAATTAAGTAAAATTTTTTTGTCCATTTTTATTTTTCCGCAATTTTGAAAAAATTTTGGCAGAGTGCCGACTGTATTTAAGAACAAAAAATTTTGACCTGTAGAAAACACTTCCAAATATTTCACTTCATCAAAATCAACCACCAACACAACTCAATTCAGCACAAATTTACTCCATCTCCACAATTCAATGCAAATTTCCACAATTCATAATTCTCAACTCAAATACTTTCAAAAATAACATTGAATAATTTTATTTACATTCCATAAAAAAAAAAAATTGATTTACATTCATCAGTCTAAATTTACATCAGAAAATCCAAAATATTTTATTACAAGTTTTATACAACTGCTCAAGATCAATTTACAGAGTGTACATACAGTCACATACATCAAAATAAATATGTACAATAAGGGTATAATGTAATACTCGACAAAAGATCCAAAAGTAGTACTATGATCCTCAGCAGCTCACTCGGCTACTTTACTAGTCTCTCTACCTGCGACAGTAATAAAAAGCCATCGCTGAGTACAATGATTCAGTGGTGCACAACATACTAAAAATACTAATTTATGCATAAATTATATCACACTTATCTAAATATGGTACTGAAAATAGTACACAGATACAAAACACAATTTAAAATTTTAGTCAAATATTTTTTTTTCACTTCATAAGTCACAAAATAAATTTTTTAAAAATACACAGTCATATCATGCCATTAATATATTGTTTATTTTAATAGCCAGAGGCTTATAAGGAATACCAAGGCTAGCTAGCTTAATCTATGGGTACCCATTCAAATTTCTTCCTCTACTGGCACACACCTTAACACTTCAGCCAGAGAGGGAATACGAAACTAATTCCTTCCACTAGTCAAGGTAGTGAGCCATTCAGATATGTGGTCATGACACTGTAATTTCAAAACTATCTTAACAATTTTCTAAACATTAATTTGTAATTCAAAAACACACAATTTATTTTTCCAACATTTTAGATCAAAAGCATATTGTTCCTTTCAACAATAATTTTAATACAAATAAGTCACAATTTAATATCACAATTCATTTAGAACAATTTGCAGAAGAAAATTTATAGAAATTTATATGTTGTGCACAAACTTCGCACGAGTCGTCTCTAGGCCTTGATTCGATGTTTCCTTTCCTTTCTCCGTATTCTTCTCAACTGAAACACACAATTTGCAGTGTTTCAGTATCACAACTTATAATAAATCCAATAAATAAATTCATGTCTACTTAATTCTAATCTTAATATGCTTAAAATCATGTTCTTAAAAATTTGCATTTCGGGATTACTATTCATGACACTATTTAAGTCAAAATGTTGACTTTCTCATGCTTAATAGGTATGTGAATTCCAATTACACCCACATACCACATTTTGGGTGCCTAATTTGTTGGTTTTGGTTGCCCCTTTAATTTTTAGGTCTCCTAATGACAATTTCAAATTTTCAATTTTTGTACCCTGTTTTTCACTATTTCATTGGCCTGGTTACTGTGAGAATTTGGTTAAGTGTCCTTCATAAAAGTTGTTCCTTATTGTCTTATCTTTAATTCTCCTTTTGAATCACTCCTTTTGGAGTTTTGTAGCCCAAGATATGGCCATTTGAATATGGCTGGCCGGATTGGTTTTTAACCCAGAATTCTGGGCTTGTTTAGGTTCTGGCAGTTTTGGACAACTAACTTTAGGTGGCAAAATGACTTAGTTATGGGAAGAATTTGGGTTCTTGTTCTCCATGAAAGTTGTAGTGTTATGTTATACCTTTCCAATGCCACAAAAATCAGGTCATTTGGACCTGTCTAGCTCAAGTTATGGCCAAATGAACAAATACTATTCATTTAGTCATTTAGGTACAGTGGCAGTGCACATTACCCAGATTTGACCTAATTGTTCACTATGTTAATGTCATTTTATGGGAATGGTTTCTACATGAAAAATGTGTCATTATGTGTCTAGTTTCATTCCCAATTAGCTTCATACCAATTGGGATGGCAAAATTTTAGTTTTGGTCCTTGAAAGGGACCTAGGTCAAACTGCCAGATTGGGACCTCTAACCAATCCGAATTTTATTAAGTTTCTACCAATTCAAACACATCACAATTGGTCCCAATTGACCATTTCTAACCTCAATTAAGGTCATTTGCATCATTTGACCATTTCCTCTAATTTTTCTCCTAATTTCAATACTCAAGAACCCTAATTCTAATTTTTATTCACTTTAATGAAATCAAAGTGTAGATCCTTAATCTACATACTTCGTTCAACCTAATTAACACTTCAATTTCATCAAATCATGAAATTTCTATCCCCCCTTATTGCTGGCCGAATTTCATTATGAGTCCTCCCACTTGATTTATTTCATTTCTTTCATCAATTCTAAGTTACTTTAACTAGAAACATATAAATTAAACTAGAGATCACAAGTTTAGCTCACTAACCTTTGTTTGATTTTTCAATTCCTCAATTCTTCCCTTTTTTCATTTCTTTTTCTTCTTCAATCTCCTTCTCAAGTGAAGATAACAAGGATTTATGGAGTAATTTTGGGGAATTTAGGGCTAATTTATGGGATTAAAAGCTTGCATCAAGCTTTAATGGAGATTGTTAATGGAGGTTTGAGAGAAAATTGGAGAGAGAGGGACGACACAATTTGAGGAAGATGAAGCAAATTTTATTTCTTTTAATTTTATATATTTTTATGTTAATTTGACTTAGTCAAAATTTAAGGAAATCAAAAATTTATTTTGACATTATCTGTGATGTCATCAAAGTGATGCAATAATTCCATTTTTCAATCTTTTTCTTTTCTCTTTTATTTTTCAATAGTTCTTTAATTTAATTCTCTATTTCGAAATTTTCATTTCTCTGATTTTATTGGACAGTTAGGTCAGGAGTCACATCTAGGGGTGAATTGACCAAATTGCCCCTCGTCGGTTTGACCCGGTTTGTAAATAATTTGGTATTTCTTTTAGATCTCTAACCTAATTATTTGACCTACTTATCAACTATTTTCTGTGATTTTCTCTTTTCCACTAGCTTCGCAATAGTCCTTAGGACCATGGCGTCACATTTTTCGGTTCAAAATTAGGGTTAGAACTGACCTCACAGTCATTTCCTGATAAGGTCACCCATCGCTGTGACCCTCGGCTCATTTAACCTTTTATGCTTTGTTTTTCTTATTTATACTTAACCTTCTAGTCAGAACTATTTATTTTTGTTCAGGGCTTTTCTAGGTGTCTTAACATAGTTCTAATCCTCTTAATTGTTCGGACTGACATCGGTTACCGAAATAGTGAAATATACCAGGCTATACATATAGGGGTGTTACAATTCTCTCTGTAACAGCCCGATCCTTCTCCAGTTAGTATTGTCCGCTTTGGCCCATGGGCCTCACGGATTTGTCCCTTGGGAGGTTTCATTCCCAAAAGCGTGCTAACCAGGTGAGGAAGGCTCCCACATATATGGCCCAAATCTTTTCTTACCGTTTCCGATGTGGGACACGAAGTTTCCACCCGGTCGTATTTGGTTGAACAAGCATGTCCCAACCCCATCCCCAGGTCATGACAAGCCCACGACTTCCGCTGGTGCGTCCTCGCACCACACACCGTACTAGAGGAGTCGGCTCGATACCAAATTGTAACAGCCCGATCCTTCTCGATTAGTATTGTCCGCTTTGGCCCATGGGCCTCACGGATTGTCCCTTGGGAGGTTTCATTCCTAAAAGCGCTAACCAGGTGAGGAAGGCTCCACATATATGGCCCAAATCTTTTCTTCCGTTTAGATGTGGGACACGAAGTTTCCACCCAAGGTCACGTAGCTGGTTGAACAAGCATGTCCCAACCCCATCCACAGGTCATGACACTCTCCCCCTTAAAATAAATTTCGTCTCGAAATTTTTACAACATCGATCTCTCGAACAAGCTGTGGGTCTTGTCTCCTCATATCCTCATTTCGTTCCCAAGTAGCTTCTTGGCGAATGATGGTACCTGATGCTTTAACCAATGGTATCCGCTTGTTCCAGAGTCGCTTTACCTCATAAGCCAGAATCTCTATAGGTTCTTTCTCATATGTGAGGTCTGGATTTACTTCAATCTCCTCTACTGGAAGTACATGAGATGGGTCTGATTTATACCTCCTCAACATGGACACTTGAAAGACGTTATATATCTTCTCTAACTCTGGAGGTAGTGCCAAACGATATGCCAAAGGACCCACTCTTTCCAGAACCTCATATGGTTCGATAAAACGAGGACTTAGTTTCCCTTTTTGCCAAATCTCATAATTTTCTTCTAAGGGGAAACCTTGAGGAATACTTTTTCACCCACTGCATGTAACATCCTCACTTTAGCTAGTCCGTACAGTCTACTGTTTTGGTGAACAATGTCGGTCCGGGCAACTAGAATATTTGAAATTATAATTAGACTAGAGTGAGGAGTTATAAATAAACCAAACAATGCTCATAAAAATCAAGGAAAATTTTTAGGAATGAAATACACTAAGGTTAAATGAGCCGAAACCCCAGTGATGAGTAATCCGAAGGAGAAGTGACGGTGAAGGCCGTTAGCAACCCTAGACTCGGGGAAAACTTCATGAAATAATTTTTGGGACCTCAGGGAAGGATTATTGGGGTTCCAATGACAATAAAATATTAAGAAAACACAAGAAAAATTTAATCAATCGGTACACACAATTTTAGGTTAAACCTATTGGAGAGCATTTTGGTCATTTCGTCTTCAGAGATGATTTTTGACCAACTTGTCCATTTATGTAAGTGAATTATATGACATAAAATATGAACAAATATTGATGAAAAATCTATTAAAAATAAGTAAAAGAAGCATGGAAGAAAAACAAAACAAAAAAAAAATAATGAAATAAAAGGCAAATAATGACATAAGCATGACCTCATTAAAAACCCTTCCACCAATGAGAATTAAATAAACTCATTTTAAGAGACAAAAGAGGCCAAAAAATCATTTCATCTTCTTTTTCTTTCATGGTGGCCAAAACTCCTGTCTAGAGCCTTCCACCATTTTTGTTCAATTCCACCTTGATTTCCTTAAGCTTTTCACCATAAAACCCATCTTTGTCTTCACAAAAAATTATCTATACATCTTGGGAAAGCTAAAGACAGAAAAAGGAAGTAGAAGGGAGGAGCTTTGATAACCTTGGAATTTACTTCATTAAAGGTTAGTGACCAAACTTACCCTTTTTCTTTTAATTCATGTTAAAGGAGTGAATTGAATGTAAAATTTACAAGAAAATGGAATAAATATCATGTGTATGCCCATCCCAAATTTTTGGTAGCCTTGGATGTGGTAAGGTTTTGAGGATTTCATGGAACTAAAATGGTAGCATGGCTGCCCTTAGTACTAATTTCTTGAGTGAGATAATGAAATGCAAGTTAAATGCATTATTTGAGATGGTTGAGTTAGGGTTTGGGTATGAAATTGAGACTTTGATCATGTAATGGTGCAAGTAAGTTTTAATGGTCAATTAGTGACCATTTGGTTGTGTGTGAATAAGAAATGAAGTGGTTTGTTTAGTGGGAATTGAAGTTAGTGTTGCTGCCCTTGGTGATCTGCAGGATTGGGTGTGAGTCCAGCAGGTTTAGGCGGCAATAACTGGAGTTGTAGAGGTGCAGTTGGTGCAAGGCTAATTGAACATGAAACTAGACACATAATGGCACAACTTTGGTGAAGAAACCATGCCCAGAAAATCAAATCAAGTTGACCTAAAGATTGCCCTAATTCGGGTAACCTGTAATCTGCCTGGGCAAAATGACCAAATGAATAATATTTATTCATTTGGTCATAATTCAGTGTAGAAAGGTCTAATTAACTTGAAATTTTACCAGCAGAAATCTGAGATATAGACCTACAACTTTCATGAAGAAATCTAACCCAAATTTTGATCATAACATGTTCAAAAGGTGACCTACATTCACTGCACAAAACACTATAGATTTGATCAGTCCAGAAAATCTGGAAAGTTTGCAATCCGGCCAATTATGGTGTTTAGGCCATAACTTGAGTTACAAAACTCCAAATGGAGTGATTCAAAAAAAGAAATATAACCAGACACAATAAGGAACAACTTTCATGTTGACAACTTTGCCAAATTCCCACTATAAAAATGACTAATGGAACAGTAAACACAAGGCTTAAAATCTGAAAATTTTGAACAATTAACACTAAGCTTAGAAATGGTATTGGAAACCAATACCAACAGTTTTAGAATGCAAAATGTGGTATGTTGGGAGTATTAAAACCAATGTACCTATTGTCTATGCAAAAGTCAATATTTTAGTTGACTAATGAAATGAATAGTAACACCTAAACTTAAATTTCAAGAAATGTACAATTTAAGAGTGTAACATGCCCTAGTACACCTAGTAAGATTGGTTTGGATAGGTTGGCATACCAATAGGGTTCTGTTAGCAGTACTGCATATGGCTTCATGCCATTCTGTGTTTTATGGCCTCACGTGCCATTCTGTGTTATAATAGCCTTTGGCTATGTTGATTGAGTTGTTATACTTAGGTTTTATCCCTGATAATTATTACAGCTGCACACTGGGAGACACAATGTGACCGATGGTGTGATAGTCTGAGGTACTTGGTACCTAGTGCCAGTTTACCTGTTTATCCAGTCCAGTCGACTAGTATGGGTTACTCAGGCAATGAAAATAAATCTTACCAAATTTTAATCGAATAATACTGCAATAAATGCCAGAAATTAAGTAAACATACATTCTGCATATTTATTTTATTTTAGTTATTTTATTTTATATTGTCACCACTAAGCAGAATTGCTTAGCGCATTGCTTTTGCCACGCGCAGGTACTAGAGACATAGCTGGGGAGTTCAGCAGACCTCAGACCGGGTGAACTTTCAGATCTGCACATAGAGTCCAGAGTCACCTCACATTTGCAGTGCATTGGTAGGACATTAGGCTACTTTTGGTATTTTGTATTTTGTAAACTTTTGTAATCGGACCTTTATTTTGCCATGCATATTATAAACTCATGTAATTATGTTTTGATGTAATTATCTATAAATCATGTTCAGTAATAAATTTGAGTATTTCTTATTGAGTTGAGTATGATACAAAATGAATTGAACTTTGAAATATTGAAGTCATTTGAGAAATTGTGAAAATATGTTAGTGGTTGACTGAGATTGATAATATGATTATATTGGAAGTGTTTTTAACAGATGCAGAAGAACTGTTTTTCCAATTTACAGCCAGCACTCTACCGAATTTTTAATAAAATTTACGAAAAATTCAAATTAAATCAAAATTATAAATAAATGAGTTAAAAAAGGTACATTGTAATGGAAATATGATTTGGTGCTCCAGCACACTGTGTGGTATATCTTGCTCGGCTACACTGTAGACGGGTAAGGGGTGTCACACTGCATACTCAATGTCTCACCTCTTCAGATCAATATAGGATTTCTGACGATCTGATGCAGCCTTGAGTCGATCTTTGATCAATCTGATTTTCTCCTCTGTTTGTTGAATAATTTCTGGCCTAATCATCTTTCTTTCACCTACTTCATCCCAACATAGGGGAGTTCTACACTTTCTGCCATACAAAGCTTCATATGGAGGCATCCCAATGCTTGATTGGTAGCTATTGTTGTAAGCAAACTCAATCAGAGGTAAGTGTGTGTCCCAACTACCCTCAAACTCAATCACACAAGCCCTTAGCATATCCTCCAATACCTGTATTACCCTCTTAGACAGGCCATTTGTCTATGGGTGGATTGCCATGCTGAAGTTCAATCTAGTTCCTAGGGCTCTCTGAAGACTACCCCAGAATCTAGAAGTGAACCTAGGATCTCTGTCTGACACAATCCATACTGGCACTCCATGCAGTCTCACTATCTCATTAATGTACAGTTTAGCCAATCTCTCTAGACTGTAGTCCATCTAAACTGGCAGAAAATGAGCAGACTTGGTTAATCTGTCTACTATAACCCATAATGTAATGGCCCTTCTGTGTCCTCGGAAGTCCCATTACAAAATCCATAGTTATCCGTTCTCATTTCCACTCAAGTACTGGTAATGGATATAATAAACCAGCTGGGACTTGATGTTCTGCCTTGACTTGCTGATAAGTTAGGCATTTAGAGACAAAATCAGCTACATCCCTTTTCATATCCATCCACCAGTAATGGTCTTTTAGCCTTCTGTACATTTTAGTGCCATCAGGGTGCATAGCAAAAGGAGACTCATGTTCTTCCTTCATAATGATCTGTCTCAAGTCAACATCATTAGAAATGCACATTCTGCCCTGGTGTAGTAGGAGGCCATCATCTCTCACTGAGAATTCGGTTCTCTTGCCCTACTAGACTTCTTTCAGTAATTTTTGATATCTTTCATCATTCTGAGTAGCCATTCTGATATGATCAATTAACACTGGCTGTACATGCCATGCAACTACTGTCTGCCCCTCATCATTAATTTCTAAGCTAGCATGTAATGCTCTTAACTCATGCACTATGGACAAAGGAGAAACTTGTAGACTTGCCATAGTCTTGTGACTTAAGGCGTCACCCACCACATTAGCTTTCCCTGGCTGATAGTCTGTCAGACAATCATAATCTTTAATCAGTTCTAACCATCTCCTCTATCTCAAATTCAACTCTTTCTAGGTGCCTAGATACTTCAAACTCTTATGATCTGTGTAGATGTAACACTTCTCCCCATATAAGTAGTGTCTCCAGATCTTAAGAGCAAATACAATGGCTGCAAGCTCCAAGTCATATGTCGGATAATTCCTCTCACGCGGTTTCATCTGGCATGATGCATATGCAATGACATTTCGATCTTGCATCAGTACACAGTCTAACCCATTGTGAGAAGCATCACTGTAAACTATGTATTCTTTACTCGGGGTAGGAAAAGTTAAGATTGGAGCTTCTGTCAAATATCTCTTCAACTCATCAAAACTCTGCTGGCATTTATCTGTCCACAAAAATTTCACATCTTTTCATAGCAGCTTGGTCAGTGGAGAAGCCAACATGGAAAATCCCTTCACAAACCGGTGGTAGTATCCAGCTAAACCCAGAAAACTGCGAATTTCTATGACATTCCTGGGTGGCTTCCAATTAAGGATAGCTTTAATCTTGCCATAATCTACCTTAATGCCTTCTGTTAATACTATGTGCCCCAAGAAGGATATTTCCTTCAGACAAAATTCACACTTTGACAATTTGGCATATAGCTGTTTCTCCCTCAAAGTCTGTAGTACAATCCGCAGATGTCTATCATGCTCTTCTGCACTCCTCAAATACACCAAGATGTCATCAATAAATACCACCACAAATTGATCTAAGTATGGTATGAAGATAGTGCTCATCAGATCCATAAATGCAGCTGGAGCATTAGTTAACCCGAATGGCATGACCAAGAACTCATAATGGCTATATCGAGTTCTAAAGGCAGTTTTTGGGATACTCTGCTCTTGCACCTTCAGCTGATAATAACCCGATCTCAGGTCAATTTTAGAGAACACAGCTGCACCCCTCAACTGATCAAACAAGTCATCAATGGGGGGCAATGGGTATTTATTCTTTATTGTTACCTTATTCAACTGCCGATAATCAACACATAAGCGAAGAGTGCCATCTTTCTTCTTAACAAACAAAACTGGTGCTCCCCAAGGTGACACACTAGGGCAAATAAAGCCCTTGTCAAGCAATTCTTGTAACTGCACCTTCAACTCTTTCAATTCTGCTGGTGTCATTCTGTATGGTGTTATGGAGATTGGGTCCACACCAGGCATGACATCAATCTCAAACTACACCTCTCTTTCTGGAGGTAATCCTAGCAACTCATCAGGAAACATGTCCGAAAAGTCGCATACTGTAGGGATGTCTCTCAATGCTGGACTCCCCACTTGGGTGTCTATCACATGTGCCAAGTATGCTTCACACCCCTTTCTGATCATCTTCTTGGCTAGTGCAGCCGAAATGATATTTGATGGCAATAACTGCCTCTCCCCGTGTATTACCACATCACCATACAGAGGGAGACCAAAAGTGACTGTCTTCAGTCTATAGTCAATCATGGCATGATACCTGGCTAACCAATCCATGTCCAAGTTGATATCATAATCTCTGAAGGGCATTTCAATCAAATCTGATAGAAATACATGTCCTTGGATCACCAAAGGACAATCTTTATACATTCTGTTGACCTTGACCTCTTGTCCTAATGGACTAGTTACTAGCACCTCAAAACCTATTTTGGCACAGGGAACAACAAGGGAACTAACGATCTCGGATCAAACAACACAAATACATCCTGATTAGAGATAGAGAAGGTACAGGCCACAATGTCAGAAGTTTCAGCTTCTTCCCTTTGTCTCATCTTGTAGACTCTAGCCGGAGCTCTACCTTGTTCTGATTGGTTTACTTTATCGTGACTGTCTGAAGTGCTGCTCTAACCTTTGCCTCTACCTCTGCTAACTAGTTGTGAACCTTTAATAGCAGAACTCCGAATAGATCCTTCTGTAGTAGTAGGAGTTGGCCCAAATCTCACGAACCTTTGTGACCTTTAGCTAGATGCCCCATACCCTTGCAGTTAAAACAGGCTCCTGTAGCCCAGTAATATATCCCATTATGGGTCTTGCCACATGTCTCACAAGGGCGGGGAGGCTGAGAACTCCTAGTCGTCTGCTGACCAGACCAAGGGGGTCTCTGCCCAGAAAATCTACCCCTACCAGACCTTTCACCTCTGCTTGATCCCCCAAATTTCTTTCTTTTTCTAGTATTGTCACTGGAACTTTGATCCACTGACTTTCCACTTTTCTCTTTTTCTGATTTCTCTATCTTCTCTGTTTTCTCTTTCACGGGTACCCCTTCTGACTCAATTATTTCTAACTCAAGTGCTTAAGAGATGAGCTCAGAGAAGTTATTATGTCTGAATCCAACCACTTGCATCCTCAGACTGGGCTTCAAACCTCTTACATCTTTCTCTGCTGGTAGAAAGAAGACTCCTTGCATAGTGACACAAGCGGGAGAACTCCCTTTCATATTCTGCCACTATTCTGCTTCCTTGTTTCAGACTTAAAAATTCCTTTAGCTTCTGGTCCACATAAGCATCAAGGATATATTTTTGTCTGAACTCTCTGAGGAAGTCATCCCAGGTCAGCACTGGAGGTTCCAACAAGCTATAGGGGATGGTTTTCCACCAATCATATGCATCCCCCTATAGCAGTGACACTAAATATTCGAATTTTAATTCATCTGTGTAGTGCAACTTCTTGAACACTGTCCATTCTCTCCAGCCACTGCTTTGCCTCTAAAGGGTCCACTATACCCTTAAACTATGTAGCCTCGTACTTTAGTAGTTTATCATACTGTCTGGCTAGAGCCTGAGGTTGTACCATCGGTGTCTGAAGTTGAGCTTGAGTAGGCATACTTCCAGCCATCTATTGGAGCATCTTAGCCATCTGCTGAGCAAATTGTGTAGGAAACTGCGGCATTTGTGGGGCTGGTGCCACTGAACCACTGACATTTTAAAGGGCTAGGGCTTCCCCTTATGCCTCAGCCTCTACAAATTGCTCAACTGAGTGGTCCCCTTCTTCCATTTCAATTCGAGATATTATACCTCCTGAATAAATAACATAAGGAGATTTCCCTCCGTTAGTTCATATTTATAATGTAATGCACTGTATGTATCAAATAAGGACATTGAGCAGTTGTACTTATCAAAGAAAATATACAAATTCACAAGTCAAAACATACTTTAAAATTTGCTGTGACACCACTAAAACATGTCATACCTTACTCCTCTATAAGGAATAACATGATCTCGTAGTATACCTAATGAATTACCGACTCCGTCTATCGATAACCCATTAAATACACTACAAGGGATTTTAAAATAATTTTCTTACTTTTTGAACGTGGTGAGCATTTTTAACAAGTATTAAAATATTTAATTGAAGTTCAAAAATTAAGGAAAATTTTTTTATCCATTTTTATTTTTCCATAATTTTGGAAAAATTTCGGCAGAGTACCGACTGTATTTAAGAAAACCAAAAATTTTGACCTGTAGAAAACACTTCCAAATATTTCACTTCATCAAAATCAACCACCAACACAACTCAATTCAGCACAAATTTACTCCATCTCCACAATTCAATGCAAATTTCCAATATTCATAATTCTCAACTCAAATACTTTCAAAAATAACATTGAATAATTTTATTTACATTCCATCAAAGAAAAATTGATTTACATTCATCAGTCTAAATTTATATCAGAAAATCCAAAATATTTTATTACAAGTTTTGTACAACTGCTTAAGACTAATTTACAGAGTGTACATACAGTCACATACATCAAAATAAATATGTACAATAAGGGTACAATATAATACCCGACAAAAGATCCAAAGGTAGTACTATGATCTTCAGCAGCTCACTCGGCTACTTATTAGTCTCTCTACCTGCGACAGCAATAAAAAGCCATCGCTGAGTACAATGACTCAGTGGTGCACAACATACTAAAAATACTAATTTATGCATAAATTAAATCACACTTATCTAAATATGGTACTGAAAATGGTACAAAGATACAAAATACAATTTAAAATTTTAGTCAAATAATTTTTTTTCAATTCAGAAGTCACGAAACAATTTTTTTAAAAACACACAGTCATATCATGTCATTAATATATTGTTCATCTCAATAGCCAGAGGATTATGAGGAATACCAAGGCTAGCTAGCTCAATCTATGGGTACCCATTCAAATTTCTTCCTCTACTGGCACACACCTTAACACTTCAGCCGGAGAGGGAATACAAAACTAATTCCTCCAACTAGTCAAGCTAGTGAGGCATTCAGATATGTGGTCATGACACTATGGTTTCAAAACTATCTTAATAATTTTCTAAACATTACTTTATAATTCAAACACACACAATTTATTTTTCCAACAGTTTAGATCAAAAGCATATTTTTCCTTTCAATAATAATTTAAATACAAATAAGTCACAATTTAATATCACAATTCATTCAAAATAATTTGCAGAAGAAAATTTGCAGAAATTTTTATGTTGTGCACAAACCTTGCGCGAGTCGCCTCTAGGCTTTGACTCGATGTTTCCTTTCCTTTTTCTGTATTCTTCTCAACTGAAACACACAATTTGTAGTGTTTCAGTATCACAACTTATAATAAAATCCAATAAATAAATTCATGTCTACGTAATTCTAATCTTAATATGCTTAAAATATATTTTTAAAAATTTACATTTTGGGGTTACTATTCATGGCACTATTCAAGTCAAAATATTGACTTTCTCATGCTTAATAGGTGTGTGAATTCAATTATACCCACATACCACATTTTGGGTGCTTAATTTGTTGGTTTTGGTTGCCCCTTTAATTTTTAGGTCTCCTAATGACAATTTCAAATTTTTAGTTTTTGTGTCCTATATTGCACTGTTTCATTGGCCTAGTTACTGTAAGAATTTGATTAAGTGTACTTCATAAAAGTTGTTCCTTATTGTCTTATATTTAATTTCCTTTTTGAATCACTCCATTTGGAGTTTTATAGCCCAAGATATGGCTATTTGAATAAGGCTGGCCGGATTGGTTTTTAACCCAAAATTCTGGGCTTGTTTAGGTTCTGGCAATTTTGGACCACTAAATTTGGGTGGCAAAATGACTTGGTTATGGGCAGAATTTTGGTTAGCGTTCTTCATGAAAGTTGTAGTACTATTCATACCTTTCCAGTGCCACAAAAATGAGGTCATTTGGACCTGGCTAGCCCAGGTTATGGCCAAATGAACAAATACTGTTTATTTGGTCATTTTGGTACAGTGGTAGTGCACATTACCCGGATTTGATCTAATTGTTTACTATGTTAATGTCATTTTCTGGGCATGGTTTCTGCATGAAAAATGTGTCATTATGTGTCTAGTTTCATTCCCAATTGGCGTCATACCAATTGGGTTAGCAAAATTTCAGTTTTGATCCCTAAAAGGGACCTAGGTCAAACTGCCAGATTGGGACCACTAACCAATCCGAATTGTATTAAGTTTCTATCAATTCAAACACATCACAATTGGTCCTAATTGACCATTTCTAACCTCAATTAAGGTCATTTGCTTCATTTGACCATTTCCTCTAATTTTTCTCCCAATTTCAACACTCAAGAACTCTAATTCTAATTTTTATTCACTTTAATGAAATCAAAGTGTAGATCCTTAATCTACATACTTCATTTGTAACACCCTCATTTGTATAGCCTGGTATATTTCACTGTTCCAGTGACCGGTGTCAGTCCGGACAATTAAGGGGATTAGAACCACACTTAAGACAACTAAAGAAGCCATAAATACAAATAATTAGTAATTACCAATTAGTTAAGTATAAATAAGAAAAATAGAACATAAGAGGTTAAATGAGCCGAGAGTCACAGTGATGGGTGACCGTCTCAGGAATGACTGCGAAGCCGTTTTAAACTCAAATTTCAAACCGTAAAATGTGACACTGCGGTCCTTAGGACCATAACGAATACTGTGGAAAAAAAGAAAATCACGAAAAAGAACTGTTAAGCCAGTCACATAATTAGATCAGGGAGCTGAAAGAATTATTGAATTATTTGCAAATCGGGATAAACCGGCAAGGGGTAGTTTGGTCAATTGACCCCGAGAGCTGACTCCTGACCTAATTGTCAAATAAAATCGGATAAAAGAAAATTTTGGAATCGAGAATTAAATTAAAGAACTAATAGAAAAATAAATAGAAAAAAATTAGAAAATAGAAAAGTTAAAAGGTGATGACATCATGCATGACCTCATGCATGATGCCATAAAAATAATAATTAATATATTAAATTAAATTGATTTTTGGTCTTTCATAAGACATAAAAGGATGAAAAAGAAAAAGAAAATTTAAAAAGTTATTACATTATGCTTATCTCACCTTTATGACATCATAATTGATTTTTTTTATTTCTCATCAATATTGACCAAGTCAAAAATTTTTTAAAGAAGACAAAGTAAAAAAAAATAAAGGAAATTTTTTATTTTGCTCTTCTTCCTTACCGTGAGTTCTCTTCCTCCTCACCCTCTCTTCCAATTTCCTCCATTAAAGCTTATTATCAAGCTTTTTAAACCCTAAATTACACCATAAATCTTTTGTGAAAAATATTAGAAACCTCAAATTAAACCTCAAGAGGAAGATTAGAAGGAGAATAATTGAAGAAAATTGAGAGAAATAGAAGATAAAATTCTGCTCACTTAAGTTTGGTATTCTTCCTTCATTCTCTCTTTGAATTTATGTCTAAGTAGCTAAGTTACACTTGTAATTAACAAATAAGTGAATAAAATCAAGCATGGTGGACCAAATAGAAATGTGGGAAGCTAGGGTTTAGGTTTGAGGATGAATAATTTTGATACAAATTATGAATTAGTTAAGTGTGAATGAGTGTATAAATTCCAAATATGCATGTAGAATTCAATAAATGAGCTAAACATGGAAGTTAGGGTTTTGGACTTAGGGTTTAGAGACAAAAAATGTGAAAAACTTGTAAATGGTGTCTTTGACCTAATGTGAAGTGAGAAATGGTCATTTGTGACCTAATTAAGTGTGCTAGAAGTGTTGGAATTAAAGTCAAATTCGGAGGGAGTGTGGTCATGCTGCTGCAGCATGACCAAGTCAACTTTGAGGGACCAAAAATGAAATTTTATAAGTCCAATTGGTATGAGACCAATTGGAATGAAAATAGGCACTAAATGACACAATTTTCATTTAGGAAGCATGCCCAAAAAGTGACTAAAACCTAGTGAACAAATTGACCAAACTTGAAAAATTGCAGGCTGCCCTGCACAAACTGACCAAATGAACAGTATTTGTTCATTTGGTCATAACTCGAGCTAGGTAGGTCAAAATAACCTGAAATTTTACCAGTGGTTAGATGAGATATAGACCTAAAACTTTCACGAAGAACACAAACCCAAATTATGCCATTAACCTAGTCAAATTACTGAGCAAATTTGAATCACTGAATCTGTAGAACTGCAGATTTACCATATGAACAGTAAAGTTTCAATGGCTATAACTCTCTCTAGAAAACTCCAATTTAGGTGATTCTTGAACCAATGGAAACCTAAGACATAGTAGAACATTTCATATGAAGAAAATTAGACTAAATTATGGACTTAACTTGATCAAATTGCTAAACGAAGTTGGATCAATAAATCTGCAGAACTAAATTTCTGCAGCATGAACAGTAACCATAATTTGGATATAACTTGAGCTACAAAACTCCAATTGGAGTGATTCAAAAAGGAGAATAAACTTAAGACAATAGGGAACATTTTCTATGAAGGAAGTTTTGCCAAATTCCAACAGAAAAGTAACCAATGGAACAGTGCAACCTTAGACACCAAAAACTAAAAATTGACAATTTTACCTAAAAGACTTAAGTGTTGAGAAAATGACCAAAATGTGGTATGTGGGTGAAGTTGGAATTCCCATATCTATTAAGCCTTAGAAAGTCAATAATTTGACTTGAATAGTATAATTAATAGTAACCCGAAACACAAAAATTTCAAGAATGCCAAGTTTAGCACATTAGAGTTGGGTAAAAGTGAAGTTAAATTTATTTTTGGATTTATGCTAAGTTACGGTACTGAAACACTGTGAAACTATGTGTTTCAGCTGAAAAAGACTTGGAAGCTCTGAGAGACTGAGTCAAGGCCTAGAGGCGACTCACGTCAGGTTTATGCACAATAAACCTTATTTGAGCCTTTTGTCATTGAAAAATTGATTTAGTGTGATTTACGAAAATTTGAAGTTAATTATGAATTGTGTTGCCATCTTGTGAATGAAATTATGACTTTGGAAATTTATTGGATTTCTCACGAATCATTTGAATAAAATGTTTGAAATCGATTTTTGATTCACACTTAACATGACAGTATCTTATTATTCCTCCTCCATTTATGGGGTGAGATCGGTTATGTAACACCCCCGTTGCATAGCCTGGTATATTTCACTGTTCCGGTGACCGGTGTCGGTCCAGACAATTAATGGGATTAGGGCCACACTTAAGACAATTTGAAAAGCCATAAACACAAATAATTAGTAATGTTTAATTAGTTAACTATAAATAAGAAAAACAGAACATAAGAGGTTAAACGAGCCGAGAGTCACAGCGATGAGTGACCTCCTCGAGAACGACTGCGAAGTCGTTTTAAACTCAAATTTCGAACCATAAAAAGTGACGCTGCGGTCCTTAGGACCCTTATGAACACAGTGGAAAAGAGAAAATCACGAAAAAGAAGCGTAAGCGGTCAAATAATCAGTCGAAGCCGAAAGAAATATTGGATTATTTGCAAGCGGGATGAACGTGAGGGCAATTTGGTCAATTGACCAGAGTGACTCTGACCTAACTATCCAATAAAATCGGAGAAAAGAAAATTTCAGAATCGAGAATTAAATCAAAGAACTAATAGAAAAAAATAAATAGAAAAAAAAAGAGAGAAAGAAGATGGAAAAGTCAAAGGGATGACATCATGAATGATGGCATAAAGGCTTAATTTATTTATGTTATTAATTTAGGAATTTTGGTCTTCAAAAAGGGATAAAGATGAAGAAAATAAAAGAAAAACAAAAAAAATTAAATTAGCTCCCTTCTTCCCTTGGCTGCCGCCCACTTGCTTCCCTAAATTCCTCATGGAAACTTTCTCTTTAAGCTTACATTAAGCTTAAATTTTCCTTACCCAACCATAATAACTATCATAAGAACTTCTTTAAAGCTTGTAGTTGCAATTTGAGAAGAGAATTACAAGAAGAAAGTGGAGCTAAAGATAGGGTTTTGAGGATTAAAGAGAGGTGAGCATGTTAACTTATTATCTTTCATTTTTAATGCATCATTAGTTGTTGAATTAGTTTGTAATGTGTTAAAATGAAATAAAAATATGGGGAAGAACAAACTGAATTTTCGGGCAGCTTGGGAGGAGTATGGTTTGCATGAATATGATGCAATTGAATGACTTTAGAAACTTTACTTAGTTAAATGATTAACATTTAAACCATTAGAAGTAGTTAAAGGCATGAAAATGATGAGTTAGGGTTTTCAATACTAGGGTTTATGAACCAAAATTTGGAGAAATGTATAAATGGCATGTTGGACCTATTGTGAAGTGAAATAATGGTCAATTATGACCAAATAACTTGTGTGGGAATGATAGGAAACTAAGTTAAATTCGGAGGTAAATGGTCATGCTGCTGGCAGCATGACCAAACCTACTTTGAAGGACCAAAACTCAAATTTTACAAGTCCAATTGATATGCCACTAATTGGGGATGAAAATAGACATAAAATAGCACAATTTTCATTAAGGAACCATGGCCAAAAACTGACCAAAACTTGGTGAAACAATTGACCAAAGTGAAATGAGAGCAGGCTGCAACTGCACCAAACTGACCAAATGAACAGTAACTATTCATTTGGTCATAACTCGAGTTAGACAGGTCAAATTGACCTGAAATTTGGCCAGGGGTTAGAGGAGATATAGATCTAAAACTTTCATGAAGAACATCACCCCAAATTATGTCATTAACCCATGCAAATTATTGAGCAAAGTTTAGTTACCAAACCTGCAAATCTGCAGATTTTCATGTGAGCAGTAATGTTTGGATGGCTATAACTCTCTCTAGGAAACTCGGATTTAGGCGATTCTTGAACCGATGGAAACCTAAGACATAGTAGAACATTTCATATGAAGAAAGTTAGACCAAATTATGAACTTAACTTGATCAAATTACTGACCAAAGTTGGATCAAAATCTGCCAGAACCCAAAATACCAGTATGAACAGTGCATGTAAACAGTAAAATTATTTTGGCCATAACTTGAGCTAAAAAACTCCGATTGAGGTGATCCAAAAATGAGAATACACTTAAGACAATAAGGAACATTTTCTATGAAGGAAGTTTTGTCAAATTCCAACAGTAGATCGACCAATGGAACAGTGCAACTTCGAAGCACTAAAACCGAAAATTGGCAATTTTGCCAAAATGACCTATGCTTTGAAAAAGTGACCAAAACCAACAAGTTTAATGACCAAAATGTGGTATGTGGGTGAAGTTGGAGTTCCCATACCTATTAAGCCTTAGGAAGTCAACTATTTGACTTAAATAGTGTAGTGAATAGTAACCCGAAACACAAAATTTTGAGAACGTCGAATTTAACACGTTAGAAATAGGTAAATGCGAAGTTAAAATTTATTTTGGGATTTATGTTAAGTTCTAGTACTGAAACATTGTAAAATTTTGTGTTTCAGTTGAAAAGAATATCGGGAAGGAACCCGAGGAAACGAGTCGAAGCTAAGGGATGACTCGCTTGAGGTTTGTGCACAATAAACCCTATTTAAGCATTTTATCCTTGAAAAATTGATTTATTACGCATTATGAATTTATGAACTTTTGTGTTGCCACCTTGTGATCAAATTGTAACTTTGGAAATTGATTTAATTTCTGTATGCAATATTTGAATGAAATGTTTGAAACGAATTTTTGATTCACACTTAGCATGACAGTTACTTATTATTCCTCCTCCATTTATGGGGTTGAGATCGTTTATTTTTCTCCCTCTCTGGCTTGCCAGTTGAGGTTGTAGATCGGATGAGTACTCATTAGCTAGCTAGCCACCTCCCTCATTGATTTCGATTAATGGGGTTGTAGATTGCTTTGTCGTGGTGTACGACACGGCATTGATCGAAAATTTTGTGTCATGACTTAAGTTGTGTATGACTTTGGCAACACTGTGTTATGAAATTGTTTGACTAAACTGTGTTTAATAGATTATTTGACAAAATGGTGTTATTATGAACTTTGATACTTGTGAAATATGATTGAGAACTGTTTAAAGTATGTTTGGCAATGAATGATTTATTTACAGCATTTTAATTTTTTTATTGTGCACCACTGAGTATTTTATACTCAGCGATAGCTTATTTTCATCGCGGATAAGAGCAAGGAGAAAGCGTGAGTGGCTACTAAGCTGAAAACTACACGATCTGTTATGCAGTATTATTTTATACCCTTGTAGATAATTTTGATGTAAATATAGGAATGTTCTATGTATCAATGAAAGTTGAGCAGTTGTAAATAAATTGTAATAATATTATTTTGGGTTTGCTTCTGTAAATTTAATATTTGTACATATGAATTTTCTGCTTTATGCCTGGTTAATGAAGTATTAAAAATTTTGTGATGACCAAATTTGATTAAATTGTGGAAATTGCTTTGAAATGATTTGAATTGGGTTGATTTGAGTTTTATTGGAGATTGGGAGTTGTGGAAAACTTTTGGAAGTGCTTTTTACAGGCCTTTGTAGAATTGGTTTCTCAAAATACAGAGGGAACTCTGTCAAAATTTTTATAAAATTTGCTGCAAAATTAAAATGGACAAAATTTTTACTAGTATTTAAACTTTGAATAAATGGTTTTTAATTCCTACCAAAATGCTCACCACTTCCAAAATGTAAGAAAATTGTTTTAAAATCCCTTGTAGGGTACTTAATGAGTTATCGGTAGGTGAAGTTCGGTAGTTCATTAAGTATTATACGGGATCATGTTATGCCTTACGGAGGGGTAAGGTGTGACATGTTTTAGTGGTATCAGAGCATGGTTTTGCAATAAAATTTGACTATGTATGTGAATATTTCTTTGATAAGTACAACTGCTCTGGTGTCTTTAATTGATACATATGACATATTTACATCATGAATATGCACTAATGGAGGCCAACCTTCTTGTGTTTGATCTCAGGAAGTAGAAAATTGGGAAAACGGAATGGAAGGAGGAGATCATTCCGAAGAACAATCTGTTGAGGCTGAGGTTCAAGAGGAAGCCCAAGACCTCGAGCGTGAGTGGGTCGACCACTCCGGCTCTGCTCGACCGCTGCGATTTCTGCTCAATTTGTGCAATGATTCTGCATTCTTCCAGCAAATGGCGGGTAATGTGCCACCCCAAGTGCAAATGCCAGTACTTGTAGCACAACCACAGCTCTCAGCTCGGCAATATGAAAAATTGATGAAATTTGGGGCCACCGAGTTTAAAGGCACTGTGGATCCACTAGAGGCCGAACAGTGGTTGGAAAGAATGGAACGAGTTTTCAGAAAGCTGCAATGTACGAAAGAGCTGAAGTTTGAGTATTCTGTTTCCTTGTTGCAAGGGGATGCGTTTGAATGGTGGAAGACCATCCCCACGACTGGTTGAGCCACAATGTCTTGACATGGACAGACTTTTGAGGAGTTCAGGCGAAATGGGTTCCGATGCATATGTGGATATGAAGTTGCAAGAATTTTGAGTTTGAAACAAGGGAACCGATGTGAGAATATGAGAGAGATTTTTCAAGGCTAAGCCACTATCTTTGGAAGCTTAGTCTCCACCCCTAGAGACAGATGCAAGAGGTTTGAGTTCGAGGCTAAAGCAGTGCGAGAATGCAAGTAGTAGGTTTGGACATCGAATTTTGCTGAATTGATCTCACAGCCACAGGAATTGGAAAGGATAGAATCGAAGAGGCGGTGAAGAAGGGTACACAAGAGAAAAGCGAAAAGACTCTTGAACAAGCATCTGGAAGTTGTTGCAGGAAGAGGAAGCAGTTTGGGGATCTAGCTCCGTAGAGGCGAGAGGTAGATTTTACGGCCAAAGACCACCTCGGTGCAGTCGGTAGGCCAACAAGCTTCTCGAGGATCTCTATCGGTCCGGCAGTGTGAAATTTGTGGTAGAACTCATGGTGGGGTTTGTTTCAGAGCTACTGGTGCATGTTTTAACTGTGGAGGGAGCGGACATTTCGCTAAGGATTGCACTAGTCCGCGCCGGTCTGGATCTTTCACTACATCTGAAGGATCAGACCAAGTCTCTGCACCCCGAGGGTCACAGTCAGCTGCTAGAGGTAGAGGCAGAGGTAGGGGTCCTGGTAACACCCCTAGAAGTCAGAGCACTGTTAACCAGCCAACATCCAGTGGCGCACCAGTTAGAGTGTATACCATGCGTCAGAGGCAAGAAGCTGAAACATCAGATGTAGTAGCTGGTATTTTCTCCATCCTTGACCAAGATGTGTATGTGTTATTTGATCCTGGCTCCACACAGTCATATGTTAGTGCTAGTGTGATGTGCTCTACTGCTATTCAGTGTGTACCAATGGACTATGATGTGTTAGTAACTAGTCCATTAGGCGAGAGTCGAGTAAATAGGCCATATAGGGTGTCCTTTGGTGATCAAGGACATACTTTTCTGTCGATTTAATTGAAATGCCCTTGAGATTATGACATTATCTTGGGCATGGATTGGTTAGCTTGATCATCATGCTATGATTGGTAGGCTGAAAACGATCACTTTTGGTCTCCCTCAGTATGGTAATATAGTAATACATGGGGAGAGGCAGTTATTGCCTTCAAACATCATTTCAGCTGCACTGGCTAGAAAAATGATTAGAAAAGGGTGTGAGGCGTACTTGGCACATGTGATAGACACCCAAGTGGGAGTCCAAAGCGAAGAACATCCCTCAGTATGTGACTTTACGGATGTGTTTCTGATGAATTGCAGGGATTACCTCCGAGAGAAGTGCGATTTGAAATTGATGTTATGCTTGGTGTGGACCCAATCTCCATAACACTATCTGAATGGCACCAGTGAGAACTAAAAGAATTGAAAGTGCGATTGCAAGAGGCGCTTGATAAGGGCTTCATTCGCCTAGTGTGTCACCTTAGGGAGCGCCGGTGTTGTTTGTAAAGAAGAAAGATGGCACTCTCCGTTTGTGTATTGACTATCGGCGATTGAATAAGGTGACAATAAAGAATAGATACCCATTGCCCGCATCAATGACTTATTTGACGATTAAGAGTGCGGTTGTGTTCTCCAAAATTGACACGAGATCGAGTTATTATCGGTGAAAGTACAAGAGCGAGTATTTCTAAAGCGCCTTGAGAACCGCTATGGCCATTATGAGTTTTTGGTTATGCCATTCGGGTTAACTAATGCTCATTGCTTTTATGGATCGATGAACACTATCTTGAGACCATACCTCGACGGTTTATTGTGGTATTTATTGATGATATATTGGTCTATTCGAGGAATGCGAGAAGAGCATGATAGACATCTGCGGATTATCTGCAGACTTTGAGAAAGCGACTATATGCCAAATTGTCGAAATGTGAATTTTGGTGAAGGAAATATCTTTCTTGGGGCATGCGATCGGAAGAGGGCATTAAGGTAGATCCAAGTAAGATTGAAGCATCCTTAATTGGAGGCCACCCGAAATGTCACGAGAATTCGCGATTTTAGGTTTAGTGGATACTACCGTAGATTTGTGAAGGATTCTCCATGTTGGCATCTCCATTGACCAATTTGCTTAGAAAGGATGTAAAATTTGGTGGGCGGACAAATGCCACAAAGTTTTGATGAATTGAAAAGATGTTTGTGAGGCTCCAGTCGACTTTACCCACACCGGGTAAAGAATATCTGATTCTGTGATGCTTCTCACAACAGGTTAGGTTGTGTGTTGATGCAAGATCGAAATGTCATTGCCTATGCATCACGCCAGCTAAAACCCCATGAGAGGAATTATCCGACACATGATTTGGAGCTTGCAGCCATTGTATTTGCTCTTAAGATCTGGAGACATTATTTGTATGGGGAGAAGTGTTACATCTACACAGATCATAAGAGTTTGAAGTATTTGGGCATCCAGAAAGAGTTGAATTTGAGACAGAGGAGGTGGTTAGAGTTGATAAAAGACTATGATTTTCTGATAGACTATTAGCCAGGGAAAGCTAATGTTGTGGCTGACGCCCTAAGTCGCAAGACTATGGCAAGTCTACGGG
This sequence comes from Hevea brasiliensis, assembly GCF_030052815.1. Taxonomy (NCBI): domain Eukaryota; kingdom Viridiplantae; phylum Streptophyta; class Magnoliopsida; order Malpighiales; family Euphorbiaceae; genus Hevea; species Hevea brasiliensis. Next base: position 22,122,059 of record NC_079499.1, on the reverse strand, counting down.
TTACTCCTTTGTCTTTGGTACATGAGTTGAGGTTATTACATGCCAGTTTAGAGATTAATGATGATGGGCGGCAGCGGTTGCATGGCATGTACACGATGTTGATTGATCAGATCAGAATGGCTGCTCAGAATGATGAAAGGTATCAGAAGCTGTTGGAAGAAGTCCGGCAAGGCAAGAAACCAGAGTTCTCAATCAGAGATGATGGTTTACTGCTACACCAAGGCAGAATGTGTGTTCCTAATGATGTTGATTTGAGGCAGATCATTTTGAAGGAAGCATATGAGTCTCCTTTTGCCATGCACCCTGGTAGTACAAAAATGTATAGAGGGCTAAGGGAGCATTACTGGTGGATGGGTATGAAGAGAGATGTGGCAGAGTTTGTATCCAAATGCTTGACTTGTCAGTAAGTAAAGGCAGAGCATCAAGTACCCACTGGGTTGTTACATCCACTACCAGTGCCAGAATGGAAATGGGAAAGAATAACAATGGATTTTGTAATGGGACTTCCGCGGACACAGAAGAGTCATGATGCAGTATGGGTCATTGTTGATAGACTAACTAAGTCTGCTCATTTTTTGCCAGGCCGAATGGACTACAGTCTAGACAGATTGGCCAGGTTGTACATTGATGAGATTGTGAGACTTCATGGAGTGCCAGTATCCATTGTATTAGACAGAGATCCTAGGTTCGCTTCTAGATTAGGGTAGTCTTGAGAGAGCCCTAGGAACTAGATTGAACTTAAGATCTTGCATTCCACCCGCAGACGGATGGCGATCGAGAGGGTAATTGATTTTGGAAGACATGCTACGGGCTTGTGTGATTGAGTTTGAGGTAGTTGGGATATACACTTGCCTTTGATTGAGTTTGCTTACAATATGACTACCAATCAAGCATTGGGATGCCTCCATATGAAGCTTTGTATGGCAGGAAATGTAGAACCCCATTGTGTTGGGATGACGTGGGTGAAAGAAAAATGATTGGACCCAAAATTGTTCAACAGACTGAAGAGAAAATCAAGGTGATCAAGGGTCGACTTAAAACTACATCAGACCGTCAAAAGTCCTATGTTGATTTGAAAAGAAGGGATATTGAGTATGCAGTGGGTGAGAAAGTTTTCCTCAAGGTTTCTCCTTGGAAGAGGATTATGAGATTCGGCAGAAAGGGGAAACTAAGTCCTCGTTTTATCGGGCCATATGAGGTTCTGGAAAGAGTGGGTCCTTTGGCATATTGGTTGGCACTACCTCCAGAGTTGGAGAAGATACATAATGTCTTCCATGTGTCTATGTTGAGAAGGTACCGATCAGACCCATCTCATGTACTACCAGTAGAAGAAATAGAAGTGAATCCAGACCTCACATATGAAGAAGAACCCATAAAGATTCTGGCTTATGAGGTGAAGCGACTACGGAATAGCGGATCCGTTGGTAAAAGTCTTTGTGGAACCATCATTGGCCAAGAGGCTACTTGGGAACAAGAAGAGGACATGAGGAGACAACAACCACAGCTGTTCAAAGATTGATACCAGGTAAAAATTTTGAGACGAAATTTATTTAAGGGGGGGAGAATTGTAACACCCCCGTTGCATAGCTGGTATATTTCAACATTCGGTGACGGTGTCGGTCCGGACAATTAATGGGATTAGGACCACACTTAAGACAATTTGAAAAGCCATAAACACAAATAATTAGTAATTTTTAATTAGTTAACTATAAATAAGAAAAACAAAGCATAAGAGGTTAAGCAGTAGAGTCACGGCGATGAGTGACCTCCTCTAGAAACGATCGAAGTCATTTTAAACTCAAATTTGAACCGTAAAAGTAGCTGCGGTCCTTAGGACCCTTATGAACACGATGGAAAAGAAAATCACGAAAAGAAGCTGTTAAGCCGGTCAAATAATTAGGTCGAAGCGGAAGAAATATTGGATTATTTGCAAGCGGGATGAGCCGCGAGGGGCAATTTGGTCATTGACCAGAGTGACTCGACCTAACTGTCCAATAAAATCGGAGAAAAGAAAATTTCGAAATCGAGAATTAAATTAAAGAACTAATAGAAAAAAATAAATAGAAAAAAAAAGAGAGAAAGAATATGGAAAAGTCAAAGGGATGACATCATGAATGATGGCATAAAGGCTTAATTTATTTATGTTATTAATTTAGGAATTTTGGTCTTCAAAAAGGGATAAAGATGAAGAAAATAAAATAAAAACAAAAAAATTAAATTAGCTCCCTTCTTCCCTTGGCTGCCGCCCACTTGCTTCCCTAAATTCCTCATGGAAACTTTCTCTTTAAGCTTACATTAAGCTTAAATTTTCCTTACCCAACCATAATAACTCTCATAAGAACTTCTTTAAAGCTTGTAGTTGCAATTTGAGAAGAGAATTACAAGAAGAAAGTGGAGCTAAAGATAGGGTTTTGAGGATTAAAGAGAGGTGAGCATGTTAACTTATTATCTTCCATTTTTAATGCATCATTAGTTGTTGAATTAGTTTGTAATGTGTTAAAATGAAATAAAAATATGGGGAAGAACAAACTGAATTTTCGGGCAGCTTGGGAGGAGTATGGTTTGCATGAATATGATGCAATTGAATGAGTTTAGAAACTTTACTTAGTTAAATGATTAACATTTAAACCATTAGAAGTAGTTAAAGGCATGAAAATGATGAGTTAGGGTTTTCAATACTAGGGTTTATGAACCAAAATTTGGAGAAATGCATAAATGGCATGTTGGACCTATTGTGAAGTGAAATAATGGTCAATTATGACCAAATAACTTGTGTGGGAATGATAGGAAACTAAGTTAAATTCGGAGGTAAATGGTCATCTTCTGTGAGAATGACCAAACCTACTTTGAAGGACCAAAACTCAAATTTTACAAGTCCAATTGATATACCACTAATTGGGGATGAAAATAGACATAAAATAGCACAATTTTCATTAAGGAACCATGGCCAAAAACTGACCAAAACTTGGTGAAACAATTGACCAAAGTGAAATGAGAGCAGGCTACCACTGCACCAAACTGACCAAATGAACAGTAACTGTTCATTTGGTCATAACTCGAGTTAGACAGGTCAAATTGACCTGAAATTTCGCCAGGGGTTAGAGGAAATATAGATCTAAAACTTTCATGAAGAACATCACCCCAAATTATGCCATTAACCCATTCAAATTATTGAGCAAAGTTGAGTTACCAAACCTGCAACTCTGCAGATTTTCATGTGAGCAGTAATGTTTGGATGGCTATAACTCTCTCTAGGAAACTCTGATTTAGGCGATTCTTAAACCGATGAAAACCTAAGACATAGTAGAACATTTCATATGAAGAAAGTTAGACCAAATTATGAACTTAACTTGATCAAATTACTGACCAAAGTTGGATCAAAATCTGCCAGAACCCAAAATACCAGTATGAACAGTGCACATGAACAGTAAAATTATTTTGGCCATAACTTAAGCTACAAAACTCCGATTGAGGTGATCCAAAAATGAGAATACACTTAAGACAATAAGGAACATTTTCTATGAAGGAAGTTTTGTCAAATTCCAACAATAGATCGACCAATGGAACAGTGCAACTTCGAAGCACTAAAATCGAAAATTGGCAATTTTGCCAAAATGACATATGCTTTGAAAAAGTGACCAAAACCAACAAGTTTAATGACCAAAATGTGGTATGTGGGTGAAGTTGGAGTTCCCATTCCTATTAAGCCTTAGGAAGTCAACTATTTTACTTAAATAATGTAGTGAATAGTAACCCAAAACACAAAATTTCGAGAACGTCGAATTTAACACGTTAGAAATAGGTAAATGCGAAGTTAAAATTTATTTTGGGATTTATGTTAAGTTCTAGTACTGAAACATTGTAAAATTTTGTGTTTCAGTTGAAAAGAATATCGGGAAGGAACCCGAGGAAACGAGTCGAGGCTAAGGGACGACTCGCTTGAGGTTTGTGCACAATAAACCCTATTTAAGCATTTTATCCTTGAAAAATTGATTTATTACGCATTATGAATTTATGAACTTTTGTGTTGCCACCTTGTGATCAAATTGTAACTTTGGAAATTGATTTGATTTTTGTATGCAATATTTGAATGAAATGTTTGAAGCAATTTTTGATTCACACTTAGCATGTGATTACTTATTATTCCTCCTCCATTTATGGGGTTGAGATCATTTATTTTCCTCCCTCTCGGCTTGCGATTGAGGTTGTAGATAGGATGAGTAATCATTAGCTAGCTAGCCACCTCCCTCATTGATTTCGATTAATGGGGTTGTAGATTGCTTTGTCGTGGTGTACAACACGGCATTGATCGGAAATTTTGTGTCATGACTTAAGTTGTGTATGACTTTGGCAACCTTGTGTTATGAAATTGTTTGACTAAAGCGTGTTTAATAGATTATTTGACAAAATGGTGTTATTATGAACTTTGATACTTGTGAAATATGATTGAGAGCTATTTAAAGTATGTTTGGCAATGAATGATTTATTTCTGACATTTTAATTTTTATTGTGCACCACTGAGTATTTTATACTCGTGATAGCTTATTTTCTGTCATGAGATAAGAGCAAGGAGAAAGCGTGAGTGGTGCTACTAAGCTGAAAACTACACGATCATTTATGCGGGTATTATTTTATACCCTTGTAGATAATTTTGATGTAAATATAGGAATGTTGTATGTATCAATGAAAGTTGAAGCGATTGTAAATAAATTGTAATAATATTATTTTGGGTTTATACGTAAATTTAATATTTGTACATATGAAATTTCTGCTTTATGCCTGGTTAATGAAGTATTAAAAATTTTGTGATGACCAAATTTGATTAAATTGTGGAAATTGCTTTGAAGTGATTTGAATTGGGTTGATTTGAGTTTTATTGAAGATTGGGAGTTGTGGAAAACTTTTGAAAGTGCTTTTTACAGGCCTTTGAAGAACTGGTTTCTCAAAATACAGAGGGAACTCTGTCAAAATTTTTATAAAATTTGCGGTAAAATTAAAATGGACAAAAATTTTTACTAGTATTTAAACTTTGAATAAATGGTTTTTAATTCCTACCAAAATGCTCACCACTTCCAAAATGTAAGAAAATTGTTTTAAAATCCCTTGTAGGGTACTTAATGAGTTATCGGTAGGTGAAGTTCGGTAGTTCATTAAGTATTCTACGGGATCATGTTATGCCTTACGGAGGGGTAAGGTGTGATAGGTTGTCTTTCCTCCCTCTCTGGTTTACCAGTTGAGGTTGCAGATCGGATGAGTACTCATTAGCTAGCTAGCCACCTCCCTTATTGATTTCGATTAGTGGGGTTGTAGATTGCTTTGTCGTGATGTACAACACGGCATTGATCGGAAATTTTATGTCATGGCTTAAGTTGTGTATGAATTGGCAATACTGTGTTTCTTAAATTATTTGACTAAATTGTGTTATTATGAGTTTTGATAATTTGAGAAATATTTAAATTGTGTTTTGTCAATGAATGATTTATGTATTATATTTTAAATTTTTATTGTGCACCACTGAGTATTTTTATACTCAGTGATAGTTTAATTTACTGTCGCAGATAAGAGCAAGGAGAAAGCAGCAGAGTGAGCTGCGGGATTAACAAGAACTTCTTGATCCCTTTTGTACGGGTATTGTTTTATACCCTTGCAATTATTTTGATGTAAATACTGTAATTTCATAAGTATCAATGTAAAGTGAGTAGTTGTATAATAAATTGTAATAATATTATTTTTTTGGATTTTATATCTATAAATTTAATTTGTGCATACTATGTTGATGGAATTATTTGAAATGGTTTGTTTTCAAAATTTTGAGTTGACTTGAAATTATTTGGTGGTTGGGAGTTGTGTAAAATTATTGGAAGTGTTTTCACGGGTATTTGAAGAAGCTGCTTTCTCAAAATCTGAGACATGTCAAAATTTTTATAAAATTTGCGGTAAAATTAAAATGGACAAAAATTCTTACTAGTTTATAAGCTTTGAATAAATGATTTTAATTCCTATCAAAATGCTCACCACTTCCAAAATGTAAGAAAATAGTTTTAAAATCCCTTGTAGTGTACTTAATGAATTATCGGTAGGTGAAGTTTCGTAGTTCATTAGGTATTATACGGGATCATGTTATACCTTACAGAAGGGTAAGGTGTGACATCATTTAACCTAATTAACACTTCAATTTCATCAAATCATGAAATTTCTACCCCACCTTATTCTTTGCTGAATTTCACTATGAGTCCACCCACTTGATTTATTTCAGTTCGTTCATCAATTCTAAGTTACTTTAACTAGAAACACATAAATTAAACTAGAGATCACAAGTTTAGCTCACTAACCTTTGTTTGATTTTTCAATTCCTTAATTCTTCCATTTTATACTTTGTTTTTCTTCTTCTATCTGCTTCTCAAGTTAAGATAGCAAGGATTTATGGAGTAATTTTGGAATTTAGGGCTAATTTATTGGATTAAAAGTTTGCATCAAGCTTTAATGGAGATTTTTAAATGATGTTTGACAGAAATTTGGAGAGAGAGGGATAGCACAATTTGAGGAAGATGAAGCAAATTTTATTTCTTTTAATTTTATATGTTTTTATGTTAATTTGATTTAGTCAAAAATTAAGGATATCAAAAATTTATTTTGACATCATATGTGATTTCATCAAAGTGATGCAATAATTCTATTTTTCAATCTTTTTCTTTTCCCTTTTATTTTTCAATAGTTCTTTAATTTAATTCTCTATTCCGAAATTTTCATTTCTTCGATTTTATTGGACAGTTAGGTTAGGAGTGTAGACCCTTATTTTGTGATGAGTATGTGAATTGAGGTCGTGAGAAACCCGATGATGAAAAATTATATGATTGTAAGATATAATTAGAGGCATGGAACTGAATTATTAATTCCGTGGCATAATCTTGAAAAAAAAATATACGTTTTTTAGGAAATTAATTTAATTTAAATAAAATGTTGTTTAAATTTAATATGGGTAGTTCTTAAATGGACCTAATCAAGTTTAATTGGGCCCCATGGGCCTAAGAAAACCTAGTTAGGAAGTTTAAATATGATCCATTTAATTTATTTTTTAAAAATTAAAATAAAAAAATATCTTTTTTCTCTATCCCTCTCCCATACAAACTCTCTCTCCCCCTTTGGCCCCACTCTCTTTCTCTCTCTTTGTTGGTGCCACCCTCTTTTCCTCTCTTCCAATTAGTTGGAACACCTCATCCATATCCTAGTCTTACCCAAATTCCTCAATCCCGGTTGTTTAAGTTATCTGAACCTTATCACGCTAAGACTTCAAACCCTACCACACCTCTTCCTCACTTTCTATTGGTGCCTTTCCCTTCCCTTCTCTTCCTATTAGTTGAAACACCTCATCCATATCTCAGTCTCACCCAAATTCTGCAATCCTAGTTGTTTAAGTTATCTAAACTTTATCACCCTATGACTCCAAACCCTATCGCACCTCTCTCCCAAAACCCTATAAATACCCCACTGATAAAAAAATAAGGAAAAAGGAGGAGGAGGAGGGAAAAAAAAAAGGTGGAGGAGAAGACAAAAAAAAAAGAAAAAAAATTAAAGAGAGGAATAGCCAAAATTCTTTTAATTCTTTTGTCTTTCTAGAGGTATTTCTTAAATGTTAGTTCTTTTATTTTCTTTTTAAGATCTATGCCATATAATGTTTAATTCTATGTTCCTTATTTTTAATTTATTTTATATGTTCATACAGATCATGTAATCATGTTTAATTTGAGGGGATACACAACTCTGCACATATTCAATTTTTTATCTCTCATATTTTTATTATTTTTCGTTATTTTCTGAATCTGTAAAAAATTTGTAAAAATTATATTCATATTCTACACAAAATTCCATTAATTTTAGGCTCAAGAATCACTAAAAAAGCTTTAATATTTTGTTAGTTATGGCTATTTGAAGTTAGGATTCCTGTAAAATCCAATTTGCAGGATACCCAAATATGGAGCCTATATCTCCCTTGTTTCTTAATATTTTTGTGTAAATCTAGTGTCTAAAATTAATTTCAGAATCTTATGAATCTTTTTCTATTGGTTTTGCATCCATATCTATTGTGGTTAAAGAGTTATAAATTTTACAAAAAAAAAAAAGTATAATTTTGTCACTTAAAAGATTCGATTTATTTAGACCATTCGGCTAGGGTTTTGTTTGATTTATAAATTTTATGATCTTCTATGATATGTAGGCTATCTTCTATAATTTTTTTTTTTATGATTTTTAGACATGTCTAACTATTTTTAAAAAATCAGATTTCTTGCTACCATTAAAATGCTAGAATTTGAAAATTGTATATTTATGCATGTTCTTGTATTTTCTTGGGTTTTAATTGATATTTGATCTATTTTTCTGAATTTTTTAAATTCAAGAAGTGTTATGAAGTGTTTGGATCTTGTTAGAAGACTTAGACCATTAGGTAGTTTTAACTAATTAAGAATCTTAACCCTTTAAGAGACTAGAGTTAGAATCCAATGTAAATTGTTATTAATATTTTCTTTATTTCTTTTATTTTCTTTAGTTTCTTTATTTTTATTACAAATAAAATTGGTAAGTAGCCCTAAGGTAAGTACCAAAGAGGGCATTTGTGTGGAGCCTATATGGAGCTAAACGGGAGTAAGCCGGGGATATCATTGCCATACTAGAAGAAGACCATTTTTTAAGGGTATCTTGCTCAAATGGCAACTACATTTACCAACAGGTAAGTAGCTATAAACTCCTCGAACAACCATTGGCATGCAATTGTAGTAATAATAGAATTTTTATTTGGTAAATTAAAATTAACTTTGTTTTTAATTTAACTAACTTTTGCATGTAATTAATTTAAATAAATACTTTGTAAATTAAAATTAATCTTGTTTGTAAATTAAACTAACATTGGCATGTAAAATAAATTTAATTTAATACTTGATAATTGTAAAATAAATTTGCATATTAGAAATCTTTATTAGGTTGTGATTGTTTGGGTCTTATGTAATATTAGAATAAATTACACATATACATAATTAACTTAGTTCAATTATGCTTAGCGTAACTTGGTAAAAATTAATTAATTAGGTTAAATAGAAACGTAGGGTTATTTGAAATTGAATTTGTTTGTAAATAAAATTCTCAATAATAAATTAATTTTAGTCATCTAGTAAATATCATTTAAATAATTAGCAACCCCATAAATAGGAATTACTTGTGCATGAAAATTGTGTGTAAACAACAACCCTTTTGTGAATTACTTACGTCTGTAGGACTAGAATTGCATTTTTTAGGATGAAGTTTAATAAAAGAATAATAAACAAGACTTTTAGAAACATTAGTAGAGGACTGGCACTCGAATTAATGAGGTTAGACCAGGCGTAAGGGGTGCCTAACACCTTCCCCTTACGTACCTACTATCCCGAACCTAGACATTGGGCTATGGTAATGACGGTTGTGGAAACTCTTTAAAGAGTAAGTTGCCATCCATGACCCTCGAAAGAAACACTGAATATGTCCCGGTTATTACCCAGGTGGCGACTTCTGTTTATCTATGCCTTCGTGGCATAAATCCTTAATACCGTGGTAGCGTTATGGGAAGATGGTACTTACCAGTGGTTTGATTCTATTAGGATTGTATGAAGTGCATGTCTAGGAAATGCTGTCTAAGGAGGTGGTACTTAAGTGAGACTATTGTGACTCCACCATCTTTCCTGGGTATTACCTGATGTATTTTATATAATTCTAATGGATGATATTTCACCTCATGCTCCCCCCTACAGTTTGGCCACTTCACTAGGGACTAAATGGATAGTTACTCCAACATGTTTCTATTATTCTAATATTATTCCTCTATTAAACTTTTTGCATTGCACTACAATATCACACGGATCTCCCTTATCCTTTTTAACCCCATTAGTACTAGCTAAGGAGACCATAGTTCTACTCGAGCTATGATGAACTGGTGAATGCTAGCACCCCATGCCCGTACCTTGAGTATATAAAAGATCCTGACTCTGCCGTTGTGATTAATGGATAATCTCTCGCTTGGGTGACCCTTTTCCGACCCGATGAAGCCCATGAGCCATAGATTTCAGCCCTAAGTACCCCGTAGATTTTTTGTTGTGCTAGATTTATAACCTTACTATTCAAACCATAAGTTTTAGTGGTAGTTGAGATGAACCTAGGCCTATGCGTAAACCCAATGTGAGTATAGGCCCAAGTCCACTTCAAAACCACCCATGTTAAGCAAGAGGATGCTTACTTATAATTAAACTTTAAGGATACAAATCCTTTATTTGTGAGAGAAGGATCGTCCTAGACTACCCCCTCTTAGTGTGTCCAGTGTACCATAGCCTAGGATAGAATTTTTTCTTACCTGCGCATGAGAGTTGAAGGTATAAAGGCGAAGATTCAGTTCTGGAGATTTTTTTTTTTTGGTTTTGATTCAGTCTTTGGTCCCATCTTAGTTCAATTTATATGGTCTAGTTTTGGTTCAGTTTTGGTTTTGTAAAAGTAAAGGCAAAAAAAAAAAAAAGAAAAAAAAGAAAAAAATGGTCCATTCATGCATTACATTCATGTACATAGCATACTTAGGTTAACCCTTAAGTCCTATTATTTTAAGCAAACATAGCCTCAAAACACACCAAAGAGACTTCCAATCAGTCACTTGGGTTAGGGAAGGAAGAGATTAGTAAGGATTTCACTGCACTACTTAAGATGGAAGAAACTATGGCCATTCTTGATGAAATATTGAGCAAGATGTTTTAGCTAGAAGAGAAAATTATGGTTAACTTTAGAAAGAGACCCGAGGTAGGCCAATTAAGTGGCATTAAAGTTATTGAGGTTTAAATTGTGTCTCACACCCCAAGGAGATTTTTCAATTCAGCCATTATCCAAAGTTTTGGAGCGTCTCAGCTCAAGACCTCCTACGACTCTGCACCCAAGCCACTACCAAATCCACTTCCACCTAGCTATGATATCAACCAATGTTGCGGTTCTACCAAGCCCACAGTCATGACAGTTGATGCTTTCAACTTAAGCATGATATCTAAGACCTAATTAATGCCAAAATGATAATTGACCCAGAAAATCACCAAAAAACCCACACTAGCCCCATGCCTAACAAAAATTTCCACCTACACGAGTCTCTATATGATCTCCATCACCCCAAATAACCTAATAGAATTATTGACTTTATCCAACCCATCCAAAAGCTCAATGAACCTATCAACCCATCCAAAAGCCCAATGAACCTTAGTCTATAATGGTTGTTGACATTTGTGATAATTCTAGCTATGATGAGGGTCCTTTGGATGTCTGGATTGATTCTGATTAGGAGATAGTTGCATTACAACTAGATGGTTCAGTTCCACTAGCGTCTGATTTTCAAGTTGTTGGGATCTATGAAAACTAGATGGATTTAAAAGTAGCTACTATGAAGAAAGGGATGAAGTTTTTTCTTAGCATAGGCCTATGAGAAAGTATAGATGGTCTGGTGACTTTTCTTGAGATGAAGGGGCAGATCACGATTCATGGTTTGGGCTATGAGCCAATAGAAGAGGAAAAAGAGCCAAATCCTCCTAAGTTCTTGAAAGAGGGGGCAATTACCTTGACATATGATTAGGGGTTACCACATGTGAAAGAATTAGAGTAGAAAATCAGCACCATTGATCTAAAAATGCATGGAAGCCAAGAACCTAAAGTTCTGATTTGAGTTTGTCTTTTGTAATGCTCACAGTAGTGATACTGATGTTTCCATTTCTGATGTACTTGATGAAGATTTCGAGGCAAAAATTACTAATATTACTAGTTCTTTTGCTTACTTATTTGATGTTTATTCTAATGGGCATATGTATGGCATTCATAATCATTTAGAATCAATTTCTATTAATGCATCAAAATCGATGTCTATTAATTTGAGTACACCAAATAATCCAAAGACATTAAGTTAGCTGAAGATTTAACTCAAGAAGAAAGAGATAAATTTATAGCTTGTTAACAAAGTACCAAGAAGCAAATACCTTGAGCTTAGAATCAGATGGCGATTCCCAAGCCACCTTTGGTATCCCTATAGTAAAAGAGTGATCAAAAGTTGACTTAGCTAGTTATCCTAATGAGGAGTAAAATTTCATGCTATGAAGGATTAGTAGTAGCACATGTGGACCTAGAGAGAGAAGGAAAATGATATGAAGACATAAGGAGATCTTTGGAAGTGAGAGAATACTCGCAATCAGCCAATAAAAGAGATAGAGCAACAATTCATAGATTAGCCACTCAACTTACTTTAGCTGGAGGGCAATTCTATAAACTCTTATGTGTGATAGAAAAATAGGCTGAGTAAATAATGAAAGAAGTACATGCAGGAATGTGTAGTCCCCATATGAATAGAAAGGTTCTAGTTGGAAAAAAAATGTTCAAAATATATAAGGATTGGCCTGAAAAACTCCTTTATGTTCTTTAGGGTTATCGTAGTACTATAAGGACATCCACAAGGGCAACCCTATTCTCTTTAGTGTATGGGACTAAAGCAATGCCATCCATTAAGTAAGAGGTCAGATCCTTAAGAGTGATGCTAAAAGCTAAGATCCTAGAAAATGAGTGGGCCTAGAAGAGATATGAAGAACTAGCTTTGATTGATGAAAAGAGGATGTGAGCCTTGTATCATATGCAAGCTTATCAGAGGAAGGTGAAGCCAAGAAAGATCAAAGAGGGAGACATGGTTTTGAAACAAGCTCGGCCTGTCCCTTTTGATTTAAGAGGAAAGTTTAACCCAAGCTAGGATGGTCCATACATAGTCAAAAAGATCTTGCTACGGTAAGAATATCAGACTTGGATGGGAATGAATTTCAAGAACCAGTCAATTTAGACAGGCTTAAATGGTACTTTGTGTGAGATAGGCTCGCTAGGCTGAAAACCTACAAAAGGCGGTCTACGTAACACCCCTAATTTCGGTAGTGAGTTCTCTTTATTAGGTGACAGGTGTTGTCAGGACACTAGGATGCCTAGAACTACGCCGTTATGAGTGTGAGACATAAAATAATGAAATACAAGAAGAGAAAATACAAGAAAAACAAAGGAAAAATAATAGCAAAGAAATGTAACCAAGTTAAGCAAGCGAGAACCCTAGCGATGGGTGGCCTTAGGAAAGTCACGGCGTGGACGTTGACTAGCCTGATGCGGGAACCACGAAAATATTTTAGGACTTAAAGAGACATCAATTGAAGTAGAAATATCATTAGAAATATCAAAAAAAAATTAAATAATTAGTACAAAGAAAAGTGAGAAATCGAAAAACTGACAAAACCGATTATTCTGAAAAATCGGGAATGCAACCCGAACAGGGGCATTATGGTCATTTGACGTCCCAAATTGTCTTTTGACCTAAATTTCCATTAAAAATAAATAATATTACACTTAGAAAATAAAATGAAAAATTAGTTTAGTGGTACCTAATGCAAATAGCCAACAGTGGAGGGAAAATTGTGTAATTCGCACTTTAAACATTATATGATTAATTTGAGTAAGTGGACCACTAAGAATTATAATATGGATTAAATTTAATCATAAGTGGGCAGATTACTCCAACTCAAACATCATCTTCCTCATTTATTCATCCATTCCGTAAGGAAGAACTCCTAAAGCCCTTCCATGGCCACCCCATTTGCATGGCTTCATTTCACCCATTTTCAAGCTAGATTTTGATTACTTGTCTTCATTAAGTTTTATCTCCACATCATAAGGAAGAGTTTGATACCAAAATCAAGAAGTTTAGTGAAGGTTTAGCAAGTCCCAACCATAGGTAAGTTTGTATTTTTGAATATTGCTTTGTTAAACTTTGTATACATGTTATGGATGTTTGATTCGTGAAGAAAATTTTCAAGTTTGAGGAGTTCTTGATATGTCCAATTTTGGACAGCCATGGAGTTCTATATTTGATGAAGTATTCTTATATATATTTGATGTGGATTCATGTTGAGTAGGGTGATTTAATGTCCTAGTAAGTTAATACCACATGTATATGGTGATTGTGCACTTGAAATGAAGTTGTGAAATTGTGGGACACTTTGGCATTGTGGAACATTTCGGCAGCTTTGGGACTCCTTAATGAATGTTTGAATTCATGGAGATATTGGATAAATTGTGATATTGAGGATTGATGAATATGTATGTAAATTGGTTGTGTAAAGTGTATGTAAGAATTAGAAATATTTATGTGTATATGTGGTTGTATTTGGACTTTATGAATTAGAGTTTTATTTGGTGTATTGAGGATGTTTGTATTCTACCCAAAATGATTTTAATGTGAAGTGGTAAATGGTTTTGGTAATGTACCAAAACAGAATGGGGTTGAGAGGTGGATTTGTAGCAAGGCAAATGTGCAATTGATACATGTTTATGCACTGTATTTAAGGGCAGTATGCATTTTAGCCTATAACTCTAAATATGTAACTCCAATTGGTATGAGACCAATTGGAGGTGAAACTAGGCACAAAATGTGCCAACTTTCATTGAGAAATTATACCAAAATTCTGCTTGCAAGGTAGCATGAAAAATGACCGAATCCAGATTAAGTACAATTGAGACTTGAAAATTGACCAATTGGGCAGCAGTTAGTGTTTAGGCCATAACTCACTCAAAACATGTCCAATTGACCTGAAATTTTAACCATGAGTAGTTAAGACCCATACCTACAATTCTTATGAAGACACCAAAGCCCAAAAATGACCATAAGAAAGTCAAACAGCTTGCACAAGTTCGGGTCCAAAAACTGGCCGAACCAAAGTTGACCAAAATTGACCTAAAATGACCAAATTTGATGCTATTTGACCAGCAACAGTAAAATGACCATAACTTGGTCTACATAACTCAGAATGACCTAAAATTTTGCCCCGCGTTCCATAAGACATAGATCTACAAGTTTGTAGTTTTGATCGAAACCCGAGAACTGAGGGAACTAGGTCGTCCGACTAGGTCAAACTAGTATCCCGGAATCCAGCAAGTTGCAATAAAATGCACTAAACAAGGAAATGAAATTGGTAACATGTACAAACCCTAAAAGACTATCGAATGTGACATATTAGTGACACTAAAACCTAATTTACCTAGAACACATTGAGGGTGGTATATTAGGTAATTAAGCAAATAATAGCTTTGATGAATTATTTATCGAACATTATCGTTAGAAACAGTTTAATTTAATCTTGAAACACTTCAAATTGTGGTTCTCGATTAGTAAAGACTCGAGGAAAGGGAAAGAAACAACGAGTCGGACAGAGACGATCATCGAGGTTTGTGCACAACAACTATTTCTTTTGAATTTTCAATTGAAATAAATGATGACTATTTGTACATTATTGTTTTAAATTGTGGAAATGTGTTTGAATGGATATTTATTGCTTGAAAAGCACTGTAAATGGTTTGAAATTGTGAGAAATTGTTTGAATGATATTGATGGATACTTATTGATTGAAAAGCCTTGGAAATGGTTTGAAACCACGCTATCATGTATATTGATTGTATTCCTCACTAGCTTGTCTAGTAGGATGAATTAATTCCTCTCTGTTTGAAGTGTTGAGGTGTGTGCTGTTGAGGGCGAATTGGATGAGTACTCATATTTTTGCTAGCTAGCTATGTTATTCCTCATTAGTCATTGACTTTTGGGGCCGAATTGAATACCTCATTAGCCATCGGCTTTTGGGATGAATTGAACCTTGGAACATGATTTAAGGTGTGTGATTTATTGATATGTATTGTGAGATTGTGAAATGAAATTAAACTCTTATTGACATACTGCATCTTTTAAATTCAACCATGATCTGACTTATTTAAATTATTGTGATATTGAGAAATTGATTTTAAATTATTGATGTCAATTACTGTCTTGAAATTAACTATGGTTTTAAGTATCAACTATTTATATGCTTTCTGAATAGTGATTAAAATTGTAAATGGTTAATGTTGTGCATCTTGAGACATTGTCTCTGATAGCTTTATTCTTGTCGCAGTAGGCAGACAGACAGAGCGTGAGACTAAGTGCTAGTACCTCCAGCAAGAGATTACCGGGTATAATGAGTATACCAACATTTTGCATTTTGTACTGTAATGTATGACCACTGTATGTACATATTGTTTTTGATTTTGAGCAGTTGTAAATTCAAATTGTACCTTGAAGTTGTAAAATAATTATGAGTTATTTTGGCTTGTAAAAATTGTATTATATTTCTTTTATCTCAGTCTTTGAAAAATTACTGTGGATTTGAGTTGAGAAATGTGTTGTGTTGAGAAATATGTTGGAGTTGAGATTTGGAAATCTATTGAAGTGCTTTTTACAGGTTTTCTGAAGAACTGTTTTATCCAAAATACAGATGGCACTCTGCCAAAATTTTCTGAAAATTTCTAATAGTCCAAATGAGTTAGCCATTTTACTTGATTCACAAAAGTTTTTAACACTGTCAATAGTGCTCACCTTTGTAAAAGAAGCAAGAAAAGTTTTAAAATCCCTTGAAGCGTATTTAATGGGTTATCGATGAAGCGGAGTAGGTAATTCATTAGGTATACTACGGGATCATGTTATGCCTTACAGAGGGGTAGGGTGTGACAGTCTAGGCAAAAGTAAGGGCCAAAAAAAAATGCTTAATTGAAAATCTACAAAAGGTGATCTAGGCAAAAGGAGAGATGAGAGAAGATCTGAATAGAAAATCTGAAAAGGCCATTCAACAGGTTATAAAGCATATTTCTAATTTTGGAAGGTTGAAAATTTGGTAAAACTAAATGTAAGAGGGAGTAATGGTGTACCTGAATAAATAAAGAAGCTTTTATTGCATTAACCAGGAATATGTTTTATTTAATTATGATTGTGAATGTTTGTGTCTTGAGGGATACATAAAATGATTAAGTACTTAAATTGTATTATTTTGATTTAATCTATGTCTTCTGAGAATAACAAGATAGGTGCTTAATATGAATGCCACAGCAATTGTCAATTTCAAAAAAAAAAAAGAAAAAAAAGAGCTAAGCAGTGGAAAACCCAAAAGGCACCTTAGGCAAAGTTAGAGCAAGCATTGAGATAAAAACTCAATAGGGGATTTTAGGCATAAGTTTCAGCAAATAGTATTGTGTTCTTGGAAGAGAATGGAGTCAAGTGAGAATAAGATTTTGTAATGGCTTTATAATAATGAACCATGGGGGGAGCGAAGAAAAAAGAAAAATCAGAGACAAATTGTATTGTGACCTTAAGAAAGTCTTTTTATTGTGAACAATTCTTCTAAAAAATTTTGAGGTTATAAGAAAGTTTTTGCAAAAAGAGGTCTCCCAGAAGACTAAGTTTTTTTTAGAATCTCTAGTAAAATCAGCATACCCATGATAGGAAGTAGCATACAAGAAGCACAAAAATCACAAAAAGAGTTCTGAGACCTAGTCATCCCAATTTTTTCAAATCATGAAATATATATTTTTTTTTGTAAGTCCTTAGATGTTGTTTAGGGCATGTGGCATAGTTGTGTAAGGCATAGAAGAACACGCATCAATATGTCACCTGTAGGTGTGTAAGGCAAAGAAGAACATGCATCACCACAGTTTCAAGTGTCGAACTACAAGGGGGTCTGATTCTTCCTCAGGATAGCGAGGGGGGATACGTAGGTAGTTTAGGACTGCGGTCCTAAATATGAATCCACAACATTTTAAATCACACAGTTGCCATTGTCATGAGACCATAGCTAGTCTCATGACACAAAGTGTATCGACAGTAAGATGCACTCAATTTTCACATGACATAGTTATCAACTGTTATGAGGTGTAGCTAGTCTCATGATGCAGTGTATCGGCGAGCAAGGTACACTCATTTTTCACATGACACGATTATTCTTGTTATGAGACCGTAGCTAGTCTCATAACATAGAGTATGTCGACCTAGCAAGATATACTTGATCCCCATAGCCAATGTTTAATAGTTATTAGAAATATGAGTTTCACTTTGTGAAACTTGAGCAATGCTTTCGCAATGATTTCAACTTTTGCCAAAGTGTGGGCAAACTATAGACCCTTATTTTGTGATGAGTATGTGCAATGAGTGAATGGCGAAAGCATTAAAAACATAAGTTTATATCATTGAATTCAAAACTTTTCACCTAAGGTCACATGTATCATGCAAGATTCATTTTTATCTATTTGATTTCAATGATAAACAGCATATTAAAACTCTTTTAATATGTTTTTGGATCTACATTTTCCATTTAAGATTTTAAAATTATGATTAATTCATTGGAATCTAGATTAGATCAAGAACAAGTGCACTAACCTTTTTGATTCACTGTAGTATGTTTGGCACATTTAGGAAGCATCTAGGACAACAGATTTTGTCCATCTAGCTTGTCCACACCAAGATCACTAATGGCAGCTCTTGAACAGCTTCAAAAGCTTTCCCAAACAAAAAGAAAATCAATTTTTTACTTTTGAGAGATTACGGATGTAAATAGGACACTAGAAACCATTTATAGTATTTTTAATTCAAGAGATTGTTGTCTAATATCTTTGAATTGATGAGAGATGAAGAAGAAGAGAAAGAGAGGCAGCCAAGGGTGGAGGCACCAAAGAGAGAACATCAGCTTATGTTTTTGTTCTTTCATCCTTACACTTATATAGCTAGGTCACCACTTAAAACCCTTGCCACATGTCACCATCTGATTGGCTCTAGGTTTAATTGACCCAATCACATTGTGCCAAGTGTCAAACCTATATTTAATCTTGACTTTGATCATCTTACATGATTCAAAGACATATGTAAGCTTATATGTAGTGCCATGTGTCACCATCTTATGGTGCCATATGTCACCACAATGAAATGACCAAAATACCCCTATGTCTTAATTTTGAGTTCTCAACCCAAAATAATTATTTCTCTTCTTCTAATCAATTTATATCAAATATAAATTAATTAATTAATCTTTATTAATTAATTTCTCATTAATTAAATTCATATTTAAACACTTTAAATATAAATTTAACTTATACTATACATCTAATAATCTAGATTTGGTTTCAAGGCATGCTAGGGACTTTGCAATCTAATTGTAAACCAAACCTATTTAATTAATCAATTAAACTCTTTAATTAATTAATTAAATCATATTTAATTTGGTGATTACTTGTGTATGTGTGTGACTTACTAGGCTCATCACTAATTGGCAATGAGACATGATATCAACTCTTAATATCATCAGAACTCTTTCTTATCATAAATAATTTCTCTAAATCATTTTATGCACCTCATAGATCATGGTTAACACCTAGCATAGCATGCCATGGCCACCCAATTAGTAATAAGGTTTACCTTAAATGAACTTATAATCATATGTTACCATGCACTAGAATCTCTCTGTTACAAAATCCCAATTAGAGCTAGAGTCATGGTTTATGTCAAACCCCATTTGCTATGAATATTATATTCTCTTTTAATTCAGTTCTTGATTAAAAGATTTTCTCATCGAAACTCTTTTCTAATTAAATCTATCTATCAGGCCAAGAACTTGAAACATCAGAACAATTAAATGAACATAGTATTTTATCCCTATTTACTTAGAGACCTTGATTCCATCTTGATAAATACCTACCTCCATATATAACTAGTAAGAGCCAACACATGCCCATATACCCATACAGTACAAGTATGAAAGCGATATTAAACTCAAACCACCTATATACAAGATAATTGTGCTATCTCAGTCTAAAGATTATATGCCTTGATATGATTTATGACAATACATTGACAAGAGTAAACTCCATGTGCTTGTCATAAATGTCACTGGTTCGGCCTACTTATCATGCATAAATGCCTATCACGTTTGTTATATGGCATGAGACTCACCATTCCATCTTATTTATATCTCATATAAATACATTGGAAATAAATATGAATACAATCTTTCTGGATAAGTCATGTCTCGTGTGAAGTATCCTCAATTGTGAACCTATTTATGATACTTTGTGCTAGAAATACTGTAACTCATATTTTTAACAACTTAAGAATAGAATTTCTAACAAAATATCAATGGACCTTTTCTATTACACATAAATATATTATGTAAATGAAAAAGTGAGAATGCCTTTTATTAATAGAACATGTACAAGATAAATATTAAATGATATTCTCTAGGGCATACTACTAACAATCTCCCACTAGCACTAGAGCCATTCATTACAATACCTTAGACCCATCTTCTCAAGATGTTGGTCTATGAGCTTTGACAAGGCTTAATGAATGGATCGGCTGGATTTTTCAGCTGATGCTATTTTTTGCATGGCTACATCGCCTCGCCCAACTATTTCTCTGATAATGTGGTAGCGCCTTTCTATGTGTATGGATTTCTAGTGAGACCAGGGTTCCTTATATCTAAACAACTTCTTTTGCAGCATCTGATGCAACAATATACTCGGCTTCAGTAGTGGAATCTACAGTCGTACTCTGTTTGGAACTCTTCCAACTGACTGCACCTCCATTACAAATGAACACATACCCAGAGGTAGACTTTTTATCATCAATAACTGATTGGAAATCAGAATCAGTATAACCATCCAATTGCAAGTCTCCACCTCCATATATCAAGAATAACACTTCTTCTTGTTGGACTTTCCAACAGAAGAAGATGCAATCAAAGCAACCTCTTTACCTTTATTGCCCGGCATATTCTTTTGGGCAATAACTAGCATAATGAGTAAACTAGCTAAGATGCATTCTGTTTAGTCATATGGAAATTTGTCACAAAATTCCCAAAAGACTCAGAAGGTGAAGCATCAAATTAAATGCGTAGTTGAAATCCATGTTGAAATCAAGATGTTCCAACTTCTCAATCAGTCGAATCATCTTATGGACATGATCTCTAACATTTTGCCCCTCAGACATCCTCATGCGGAACAGCTGCTTAGATATCTCATACTTAGCATTCCTGCTATGCTCACCATACAACTCTTGTAGGTGAAGGAGGATCTCTCTCACACTCTACATGTTCTCATGTTGCTTCTCTAACTTATTACTCATGGAAGCAAGCATGTAACACTTGGCTCTCATATCATGCTCCTTCCACTTGTCCAAAGTTTCATGTTCCTCTTAAGTGGCCTCGAGAGGTAAGGGACCAGGAACATTTGAATCTAGAACATATCCTATATGTTCAAGGTTTAGGACAAGTTTCAAATTTCTTAGCCAATCAAGCAGTTAGGTCTGTCAACCTATTGCGATTAAGTATGCTTGCAAGGATATTGGATGGTGGTGGTTGTTACGTGCTCATTATTATCGAGAAAATTAGCTGAGAAAATAACGATTAATTAGTAAATGTATCATGAAATTAATCAAAATGATTATGGTCTTTTAATCAAATTGGTCCTCCACTAACTTAGCGAATCTGCACTTCCAAAGTAAGCGGAAATCCTAGTTGGATGGATTTCTAGTGGGTGATTGAATTCTTATAATTCTATTGATCATCCTCGGGGACATCCATTATTGGAATTACAATAAACTATAAGTGAGAAACTCCTTGCCATCACATCTCATGTGAGTTCAATTCTTTACCTAACCCTAATGCTCAAAATCTCGGGTACATCCATTATTGACTTATCTTGCATTAATTAAGTTGATCCCATTGAGCAGTAATTATGCAAATAATTTTCATGTCATAGGTACATCCAATATTGGCCACCAAACCATTTACATATTTACAACATCTCATGCTTAACAATTATTCTTAAGAAAATCTCTTAAATTAATTGCATCTTATGCAAGTATTTAAAATTTTTTAAAATAATTGCCTCCTTGGAGGGCCTATGTTATAATTACTTTAATTATAGCATTTCCAACTTAATCATTTTGTTTGAAAGATTTTATGGTCATCCTAATTACTATTAAGGTCTCACTTTGCACATTATCCATTTAGCATGCATATATCACATAGTGCACATATTCCCATACATCTCATGCA